>NC_088243.1:415797-485797 GCF_036934945.1 Oncorhynchus masou masou
GAATTCACCTTCTGACATCAGACTGTATGGACCTCAAAACATGGTTATAACTATACACATTAGATATTTTACGGACGGTCCGTCGTTCCAGCCAAAGTTCTGTTTATTTTTATTTTACCTTTATTTAACCAGGCAAGTCAGTTAAGAACAAATTCTTATTTTCAATGACGGCCTAGGAACAGTAGGTTAACTGCCTGTTCAGGGGCAGAACGACAGATTTTGTACCTTGTCAGCTCGGGGTTTTGAACTTGCAACCTTCGGCTTACGAGACCAGCACTCTCAAATTTGAGTGTGGTTACATTTCTGCCAACCCTCAGCTATATCCAAAAACATTGGCAGGGATAAATGTTCTTATTATTTAAAACTGAAGATTGCTCCTTTAACAGTTCGCTCAAATAGCTATCTTTCACTTGTGTATCATTTTCCATTTCCAGAAGGTTGCAAAGTTCCGATATTACCAACCATGGCGTCCAAGACATTAAAATGACACCTACGAGTGTAAAGTCATGTTTATTAATCAATTCATGCAATACTGACATACCGGTTTGATTTGCTCAGTAAAAAAAATAAGAAAAAGCTTAAACAATAAACTGTTCATACTCTCTCTCTCTCTCTCACTCTTTATATAATGGTACCAATGTTTTGACGGTTAAATGGTGAGATGGTGCAACAGACTGAGTATACTGTAGCTAGTTAACGTAAACTCACCCCATTCCGGTTGGTTGAGTGTAGCTAGCTAACGTAAACTCACCTCATTCCGGTTGGTTGAGTGTAGCTAGCTAACGTAAACTCACCCCATTCCGGTTGGTTGAGTGTAGCTAGCTAACGTAAACTCACCCCATTCCGGTTGGTTGAGTGTAGCTAGCTAACGTAAACTCACCCCATTCCGGTTGGTTGAGTGTAGCTAGCTAACGTAAACTCACCCCATTCCGGTTGGTTGAGTGTAGCTAGCTAACGTAAACTCACCCCATTCCGGTTGGTTGAGTGTAGCTAGCTAACGTAAACTCACCCCATTCCGGTTGGTTGAGTGTAACCAGCTAACGTAAACTCACCCCATTCAGGTTGGTTGAGTGTAGCTAGCTAACGTAAACTCACCCCATTCCGGTTGGTTGAGTGTAACTAGCTAACGTAAACTCACCCCATTCCGGTTGGTTGAGTGTAGCTAGCTAACGTAAACTCACCCCATTCCGGTTGTTTGCGTGTAACTAGCTAATGTAAACTCACCCCATTCCGGTTGTTTGCGTGTAACTAGCTAACGTAAACTCACCCATTCCGTACAAATGTACTCCTCAAAAACAAACAGATGAACGGTCGGTTGAGTATAGCTAGCTACATCTCCTTCAATAACCAGATGAACGGTTGGTTGAGTATAGCTAGCTACATCTCCTTCAATAACCAGATGAACGGTTGGTTGAGTATAGCTAGCTACATCTCCTTCAATAACCAGATGAACGGTTGGTTGAGTATAGCCAGCTACATCTCCTTCAATAACCAGATGAACGGTTGGTTGAGTATAGCTAGCTACATCTCCTTCAATAAACAGATGAACGGTCGGTTGATGCTGCACGTATTTATTTACAATGTTGCGAGCATACAACTGCGACATATATAATGCATATGCATCCCAAAAATGGCACCCTATTCCCTATGTAGTACACTACTTTTCATCAGAACCCTGGATGTATAGTAGTGCACTATAAAATGGAATAGGGTGCCATTTTGTGATTCATCCCCATATCTTAACTTTCCTTCCAATCTGACGTACACTCATGATAAAGACAGAACCATTTCATTTCACCGATCACTTCTGGAATAAGGAAACATGGGCTGAGCTGCTGACATCATTTTTCTTTCAGGTTTTTCCCAAAAATGAATGAATATATTGTATCAATCACTAAAGACACATTTTGAAACTGTGGATCTACATCCAAATACAGGTTGATCTAAAAAAAAAAATAGTTTTCAGAAGAGGTTATATCGCTGCAGCGGATCTGAAAAATGTGTTTGTGCAAATGGACCATGCGAGAAATGGAGTCTGAAGTCTGTTTTTTTCACCCATTCCCTCAGAAACACACGCTAACTGACAACCATTCCCTCAGAAACACACGCTAACTGAAAACCATTCCCTCTGAAACACACGCTAACTGACAACCATTCCCTCAGAAACACACGCTAACTGAAAAGAAAATGGCTGCTTTTAAGGACATTCTTAAGAGTCACAAGGCATCAGAGAAGAAGAGTTAGTCTATATAGCGTACTGAGTAGAGTCTGAGGATGAGAGAGGGAAGGGGCAGAGTAGTCACTGTAGCAGAGTAGTTGGTAGAATAGCTACAGGTACTGTAGTTTAGCAGGTAGCTGGGGTTGTGGGGCAGAATGGGTAGCTGGTAGCAGTTCCAGAGAGAAGCAGCTAGAGTCCCTTCCAGAGAGAAGCAGCCAGAGTGTTCCAGAGAGAAGCAGCCAGAGGGAAGCAGCCAGAGAGAAGCAGCCAGAGGGAAGCAGCCAGAGAGAAGCAGCCAGAGAGAAGCAGCCAGAGAGAAGCAGCCAGAGTTCCAGAGAGAAGCAGCCAGAGAGAAGCGGCCAGAGAGAAGCGGCCAGAGAGAAGCGGCCAGAGAGAAGCGGCCAGAGTCCCAGAGAGAAGCAGCCAGAGTCCCAGAGAGAAGCAGCCAGAGTCCCAGAGAGAAGCAGCCAGAGTCCCAGAGAGAAGCAGCCAGAGTCCCAGAGAGAAGCAGCCAGAGTCCCAGAGAGAAGCAGCCAGAGTCCCAGAGAGAGGCAGCCAGAGTCCCAGAGAGAGGCAGCCAGAGTTCCAGAGAGAGGCAGCCAGAGTTCCAGAGAGAGGCAGCCAGAGTTCCAGAGAGAGGCAGCCAGAGTTCCAGAGAGAGGCAGCCAGAGTTCCAGAGAGAGGCAGCCAGAGTTCCAGAGAGAGGCAGCCAGAGTTCCAGAGAGAAGCAGCCAGAGTTCCAGAGAGAAGCAGCCAGAGTTCCAGAGAGAAGCAGCCAGAGTTCCAGAGAGAAGCAGCCAGAGTTCCAGAGAGAAGCAGCCAGAGTTCCAGAGAGAAGCAGCCAGAGTTCGAGAGAGAAGCAGCCAGAGTTCCAGAGAGAAGCAGCCAGAGTTCCAGAGAGAAGCAGCCAGAGTTCCAGATATGGAGTCCTCCTCTCCTCCCGAATATCCCAGCTGCTGTGATGTCGTTTCAAACCAGCCTTCCAGGGTGCTGCTACGAACATGTAGTCCACAGGAGGGAACTATTCTGTAATTTCAGTACACGGCGGTCTGGTCTGTTAGTATCCCAGAGTGCTTTGCGTCCAGGTGGGGGGTCGCGGTGTCACTGCTCCGTAGGACACACCCCTCGGTCCTTACAGCAGAAGTAATGAACTACAACACCGTTGGGATACCTGGCGAAGGCACTGGACAGGACAGAGTGTTTTAGTACATAGACAGCCTTTAATACAGGTCTACAACAGGTCTTATCACATAATAAAGGATGTATGACATAGTTATCGGTGTTTATAAAGCATTGATATTAGAATAGCCAGCAGCATAACACCCTGCATATCACCGCTGGCTTGCTTCTGAAGCTAAGCAGGGTTGGTCCTGGTCAGCAAAAACCACCCTGCATACCACTGCTGGCTTGCTTCTGAAGCTAAGCAGGGTTGGTCCAGGTCAGTCCCTGGATGGGAGACCAGATGCTGCTTGGAAGTGGTGTTGGAGGGCCAGTAGGAGGCACTCTTTCCTCTGGTCTAAAATAAATATCCCAATGCCCCAGGGCAGTGATTGGGGACACTGCCCTGTGTAGGGTGCCGTCTTTCGGGTGGGACGTGAAACAGGTGTCCTGACTCTCTGAGGTCACTAAAGATCCCATGGCACTTATCGTAAGAACAGGGGTGTTAACCCTGGTGTCCTGGCTAAATTCCCAATCTGGCCCTCAAACCATCATGGCCACCTAATCATCCCCAGTTTACAATTGACTCATTCATCCCCCCACCTCTCCCCTGTAACTATTCCCCAGGTCGTTGCTGTAAATGAGAATGTGTTCAGTCAATTTACCAGGGAAAATAAAAAACGTTTACCTGTTTCCTATCTTCTTCTTACAGACCCTGCAGGTCTTTTCCTCTGTGATGATACACTTCACCTGTTGGTGAAAGATACGTTCCTCCTGGACCTAAACACACACATCAGACCAAAAACAGACTTGTCGCTCGCGTGCTCTTTCCCTTAATCTTCTCCTCAAACATCAGAAGGGAGGAAGCTGATGTCATGGCTTTAGAAGCTTCTGATTGGTTAATTGACATCATTTGAGTCAATTGGAGGTGCACCTGTGGATGTATTTCAAGGCCTACCTTCAAACTCAGAGCTTCCTCCCTTCCTTCTGAAGTTTTGAAAGAGGTTCTGGTAGAGGACAGTTACATAGGACACGACACCAAACACACAGAGCGTCTCTCCGTCTTTCTCACCCGTAGGAACCCGGCCTGCAGCAGACTCTTGAGCACCTGGTCAAAGCGTTTCCTCTGAGCCTCACCCCCCCCCCCCCCCCAGCTCTCTCACACACACCCCCCCCCCCCAGCTCACCCGTAGGAACTCGGCCTGCAGCAGACTCTTGAGGACCTGGTCAAAGCGTTTCCTCTGAGCCTCACCCCCCCCCAGCTCACCCGTAGGAACTCGGCCTGCAGCAGACTCTTGAGCACCTGGTCAAAGCGTTTCCTCTGAGCCTCACCCTCCCCCCAGCTCTCTCTCACACACACACACCCCCCCCCCAGCTCTCTCACACCCCCCCCAGCTCACCCGTAGGAACTCGGCCTGCAGCAGACTCTTGAGGACCTGGTCAAAGCGTTTCCTCTGGGCCTTCTCCTCCAGAACACTCTCCAGGAACACACGGATCTGTCTGATCTGGGTGTTGGCTGGCAGCAGGTCGATGGCCTGGTGGAGAGATAATATATATATATATATATATATATATATATATATATATATATATATATATATATATATATATATAGATACAGTTGGAGTCATTAAAACTCATTTTTTCAACCACTCCACAAATTTCTTGTTAACAAACTAGTTTTGGCAAGTCAGTTAGGACTGACATCTACTTTGTTCATGACACAAGTCATTTTTCCAACAATTGTTTACAGACAGATTATTTCACTTCTAATTCACTGTATCACAATGCCAGTGGGTCAGAAGTTTACATACACTAAGTTAACTGTGCCTTTAAACAGCTTGGGAAATTACAGAAACTGATGTCATGGCTTTAGAAGCTTCTGATTGGCTAATTGACATCGTTTGAGTCAACCTACCTTAGTTGTATTCATCTTGCTGTGGTGCAACCTACCTTGGTTGTTTTCAGCTTGCTGTGGTGTGGTGTGGTGCAACCTACCTTAGTTGTATTCAGCTTGCTGTGGTGCAACCTACCTTAGTTGTATTCATCTTGCTGTGGTGTTGTGCAACCTACCTTAGTTGTATTCATCTTGCTGTGGTGTGGTGCAACCTACCTTAGTTGTATTCAGCTTGCTGTGGTGTGGTGCAACCTACCTTAGTTGTATTCAGCTTGCTGTGGTGTGGTGCAACCTACCTTAGTTGTATTCAGCTTGCTGTGGTGCAGCTCCAGGACATGTAGAGCTGCCATTAGATTGGCCTGTGGCTCCAACAGCTCCATTTTGATTGGCCCAAGACAGTGGCCGTCAGGAGGGGACAGATACATGCGCAGTAGAGACAGGTACACCTGTATCATAGTACCACTGGGTTAACAGACAGGTACACCTGTATCATAGTACCACTGGGTTAACAGACAGGTACACCTGTATCATAGTACCACTGGGTTAACAGACAGGTACACCTGTATTATAGTACCACTGGGTTAACAGACAGGTACACCTGTATCATAGTACCACTGGGTTAACAGACAGGTACACCTGGGTTAACAGACAGGTACACCTGTATCATAGTACCACTGGGTTAACAGACAGGTACACCTGTATCACAGTACCACTGGGTTAACAGACAGGTACACCTGTATCATAGTACCACTGGGTTAACAGACAGGTACACCTGGGTTAACAGACAGGTACACCTGTATCATAGTACCACTGGGTTAACAGACAGGTACACCTGTATCATAGTACCACTGGGTTAACAGACAGGTACACCTGGGTTAACAGACAGGTACACCTGTATCATAGTACCACTGGGTTAACAGACAGGTACACCTGGGTTAACAGACAGGTACACCTGTATCATAGTACCACTGGGTTAACAGACATGTACACCTGTATCATAGTACCACTGGGTTAACAGACAGGTACACCTGTATCATAGTACCACTGGGTTAACAGACAGGTACCACTAGGTTAACAGACAGGTACCACTAGGTTAACAGACAGGTACACCTGTATCATAGTACCACTGGGTTAACAGACAGGTACACCTGTATCATAGTACCACTGGGTTAACAGACAGGTACCACTAGGTTAACAGACAGGTACCACTAGGTTAACAGACAGGTACACCTGTATCATAGTACCACTGGGTGAACAGACAGGTATACCTGGGTTAACAGACAGGTACACCTGTATCATAGTACCACTGGGTGAACAGACAGGTACACCTGTATCATAGTACCACTGGGTTAACAGACAGGTACACCTGTATCATAGTACCACTGGGTGAACAGACAGGTACACCTGTATCATAGTACCACTGGGTTAACAGACAGGTACACCTGTATCATAGTACCACTGGGTGAACAGACAGGTACACCTGGGTTAACAGACAGGTACACCTGTATCATAGTACCACTGGGTTAACAGACAGGTACACCTGGGTTAACAGACAGGTACACCTGTATCATAGTACCACTGGGTTAACAGACAGGTACACCTGGGTTAACAGACAGGTACACCTGTATCATAGTACCACTGGGTTAACAGACAGGTACACCTGGGTTAACAGACAGGTACACCTGTATCATAGTACCACTGGGTTAACAGACAGGTACACCTGGGTTAACAGACAGGTACACCTGGGTTAACAGACAGGTACACCTGTATCACAGTACCACTGGGTTAACAGACAGGTACACCTGTATCATAGTACCACTGGGTTAACAGACAGGTACACCTGTATCATAGTACCACTGGGTTAACAGACAGGTACACCTGTATCATAGTACCACTGGGTTAACAGATATAGAGGGTTAACAGGCAGGTATGTAGGTATGCGTCAGTCATAAGGGGTTACTCACATCTTGGCTTCTGTCCGTCTCTTTGTCATAATGCCTATGACAGTACCTGAGGGGAGAGCAACACAAAAATCAGCTTGGAGTGAGATAACAACACGTGACGATTCACAACAAGAGTTTTGAATCAGCATGTTGCTGTTAACGACTGGTTGGATGTTTTAGTGGGAGGCTTTCTGCACTCCCTCCTCAGTAAAAAGTTGCAAAAAATGTCCTGTAACTTTCCCAAAATTGACAGGTTTTTCCCAGAAATCCCGATTGGAAGATTCCCAGAATCAGGATGGGAATAAAGCGTTTTTAGGAGGCTCCGAAGAGAGATGACGAAAGACGAACAGAGATGAACGAGTCTCGGCGTATTTAGTCTCTGCCGTGGAAGGTGAGGTACGGAAAGGGGTATTGTGCCAAGCAATATTGTCTTGAGAAGAAAGAAAAAAAAGGGACTAACCAGATGTTGTTGTTAGCTTGGACAGTCTGCTTTCGAACATTGGAATTACAATCAGCCAATAAAGAGACATAGACCTAAGTCGAACAACGATGACAAAATGATAAACAAGATGCAGGGAGATTACCATTAGCATGCTTGCAGACTATTGAATGCTATTAGAGACTTGTAGTCGTACCCCTCGACCTATTCCACATTTTGTTGTGATAATAAAATAAAAGCTAAATAGATTAAATATATTTTTTTCCTACACGCAATAACACCATAATGACAAAGTGAAAATCTGCTTTTAGAAATGTTTGCAAAATGTATTTAAAAATTAAATACAGAAATATCTACTTTACGTCACACCCCTGAGTCAATACTTTGTAGAAGCACGTTTGGCAGTGATTACAGCTCTGTTCGTTTCTGTGTTCAGCTGTGTGCAATAACGCTCCCTAAACTCCCGATTGGCATTCTGACCGATGCACCGTGTTGGCAGAAACATTCTTGAAGCGGGCTCACAGTCCGCCGTAGCCAGAGTTCTGTTCAGTTACTGGTTTCACATGTGGGTTACCGTGTAGCTCTGTAGCTCTATTCAAATGTAATGCGGCACAGTGGGGGGGGGACACACTCCTTTTGGAGACCATCTTTCTCGTTTACATTGTTTTGTTGTTTTTTTTTTTTTTTTTAGGTTTTTGATATGTCACTCGGCAGGTGAGGACAGCAACTACACAGCTAATCAATGGGTAAAGGTTTAACGTTTAAAAGGCCTTACAACGTAATTAAGAGTTTCAACCTTTACTATAACGAACAAAAAAATATAAACTCGGCATATAAAGTGTTGATCCTATGTTTCATGATCTGAAATAGAAGATCCCAAAAGATTTTCCATATGCACAAAAAGCTTCTCTCAATTGAGCACAATTTTGTTTACATCCCTGTCAGTGACCGATCCATCCACCTGAAAGGTGTGGCATTGCAAGAAGCTGATTAAACAGCTCATTACACAGGGGCACCTTGTGCTGGGGACAATAAAAGGCCACTAAAATGTGCAGTTTTGTCACAACACAATACCACAGATGTCCGTGGTTGAGGGAGTGTGTAATTGGCATGCTGACTGCAGGAATGTCCACCAGAGCCGTTGCCAGAAAATGTCATGTTAATTTATCTACCATAAGCAACCTCAAACATAATTTGGCAGTATGTCCAAACGGCATCACGACCTCACACCACGTGTAACCATGGCAGCCCAGGACCTCCACATCCGGCTTCTTCACTTGCTTTCATTATGGGACCAATAGGACTGGAGACAACCTGTTTCATTATCCACCAATAGGACTGGAGACAACCTGTTTCATTATCCACCAATAGGACTGGAGATGACCTGTTTCATTATTTACCAATAGGACTGGAGACAACCGGTTTCATTATTTACCAATAGGACTGGAGACAACCGGTTTCATTATTCACCAATAGGACTGGAGATGACCTGTTTCATTATGGGGCCAATAGGACTGGAGACAACCGGTTTCATTATTTACCAATAGGACTGGAGACAACCGGTTTCATTATTTACCAATAGGACTGGAGACAACCGGTTTCATTATTTACCAATAGGACTGGAGACAACCGGTTTCATTATTCACCAATAGGACTGGAGATGACCTGTTTCATTATTCACCAATAGGACTGGAGATGACCTGTTTCTTTCATTATGGGGCCAATAGGACTGGAGATGACCTGTTTCATTATTCACCAATAGGACTGGAGATGACCTGTTTCATTATTCACCAATAGGACTGGAGATGACCTGTTTCATTATTCACCAATAAGACTGGAGATGAGATGTTTCATTATTCACCAATAGGACTGGAGACGACCTGTTTCATTATTCACCAATAGGACTGGAGACGACCTGTTTCATTATTCACCAATAGGACTGGAGACGACCGGTTTCATTATGGGACCAATAGGACTGGAGACGACCTGTTTCATTATTCACCAATAGGACTGGAGACGACCTGTTTCATTATTCACCAATAGGACTGGAGACGACCTGTTTCTTTCATTATGGGGCCAATAGGACTGGAGACGACCTGTTTCTGTCAATATGGGGCCAATAGGACTGGAGACAACCTGTTTCTTTCATTATGGGGCCAATAGGACTGGAGACAACCTGTTTATTTCATTATGGGGCCAATAGGACTGGAGACAACCTGTTTCTTTCATTATGGGGCCAATAGGACTGGAGACGACCTGTTTCTTTCATTATGGGGCCAATAGGACTGGAGACGACCTGTTTCTTTCATTATGGGACCAATAGGACTGGAGATGACCTGTTTCATTATTTACCAATAGGACTGGAGATGACCTGTTTCTGTCATTATGGGACCAATAAGACTGGAGACGACCTGTTTCATTATTCACCAATAGGACTGGAGACGACCTGTTTCATTATTCACCAATAGGACTGGAGATGACCTGTTTCATTATTCACCAATAGGACTGGAGATGACCTGTTTCATTATGGGACCAATAGGACTGGAGATGACCTGTTTCATTATTCACCAATAGGACTGGAGATGACCTGTTTCATTATTCACCAATAGGACTGGAGACAACCTGTTTCTGTCATTATGGGACCAATAAGACTGGAGATGACCTGTTTCATTATTCACCAATAGGACTGGAGATGACCTGTTTCTGTCATTATGGGACCAATAAGACTGGAGATGACCTGTTTCATTATTCACCAATAGGACTGGAGACGACCTGTTTCATTATTCACCAATAGGACTGGAGACGACCTGTTTCTGTCATTATGGGGCCAATAGGACTGGAGACAACCTGTTTCTTTCATTATGGGGCCAATAGGACTGGAGACAACCTGTTTCTTTCATTATGGGGCCAATAGGACTGGAGACAACCTGTTTCTTTCATTATGGGGCCAATAGGACTGGAGACAACCTGTTTCTTTCATTATGGGGCCAATAGGACTGGAGACAACCTGTTTCTTTCATTATGGGGCCAATAGGACTGGAGACAACCTGTTTCTTTCATTATGGGGCCAATAGGACTGGAGACGACCTGTTTCATTATTCACCAATAGGACTGGAGATGACCTGTTTCATTATTCACCAATAGGACTGGAGATGACCTGTTTCATTATTCACCAATAGGACTGGAGACGACCTGTTTCTTTCATTATGGGGCCAATAGGACTGGAGATGACCTGTTTCATTATTCACCAATAGGACTGGAGATGACCAGTTTCTTTCATTATGGGACCAATAGGACTGGAGACGACCTGTTTCATTATTCACCAATAGGACTGGAGACGACCTGTTTCATTATTCACCAATAGGACTGGAGACGACCTGTTTCTTTCATTATGGGGCCAATAGGACTGGAGACAACCTGTTTCTTTCATTATGGGGCCAATAGGACTGGAGACGACCTGTTTCTTTCATTATGGGGCCAATAGGACTGGAGACGACCAGTTTCTTTCATTATGGGGCCAATAGGACTGGAGATGACCTGTTTCATTATTCACCAATAGGACTGGAGATGACCTGTTTCATTATTCACCAATATGACTGGAGATGACATGTTTCTTTCATTATGGGGCCAATAGGACAGGTATTCTCCAGGCTAAGTTCAAGTTAACCCACTGTTCCTAGGCCATCATTGAAAATAAGAATTTGTTCTTAAATGACTTGCCTAGTTAAATAAAGGTAAAATAAAATAAAAATAAAACATATGCAGTGGGTTTGGAAAATAACCTCTTAGGTTCAAGGTCAACCCCTACTTAAATCTTTCAGCTGGAATCTGGCTGAATCCTAAGCTCAATATAGATAAGAAACCATTTCTATGGAAGGCCTGGGTTGACAGGGGTGTCCTTGTTCGGGTGGGGTGGGGGTGAATCTCTATGATGGAGAAACTGAAATAATTATCCCTCAATAATAATTATTAAACTGAACTGAAATAATTATACCTATTCCTCAACAGCAATTCTGGAGGTGGCATCTTCAACTCAGACCGATGAGTTCAGACATTTGGCTCGGAAGGGGAACGAGGCATCAGCTCCAACTCTTTGCTTCTGAAGAACTCAAAAAAGGTATTCTTTTTAACCTGAAAGTTGTGTGTGGGAAATTTTTAAACATGTCATTGTCAGGCCTCCCGAGTGGCACAGCCGTTTAAGGCACAGCATCACTACAGCCTGGGGTTCGTGACCGGGAGTCCAAAAGGGTTTGGGCGGGGGGCTTTACTTGGCTCATCGCGCTCTAGCGACTCCTTGTGGTGGGCCGGGCGCCTGCAGGCTGACCTCAGTCGTCAGTTTAACAGTGTTTCCTCATTGGTGCAGCTGGCAACCAGGTGTTAAAGAGCGCGGCTTGGCGGTCATGTTCCAAGTCCAGCTGCATAAACTTGCAATAATGTACACTGGTCCAAGGATTATTTCGGGAGGGGGCACATGATACAAGAGCAAGTGTTAAATCTCCTCCCCTTTCCACAGCCCCCACCAAGTCGGAGGGGGGGTCTCCTTCCCCTGTTGGCACAGTCGTCTCAGTGGACTTCAGAGGGGAAAAAAAGGCTAACCAACCGTGTGCGAGTCAGTGTGTGTGTCTAGGCAATAGTACTCACTCCTCTGCCATGTGTGTGTCCTTCAGGACGTGTACGTAGATGTAGAGGGCCTGTTCGTGTTTCCCCATCCGACCCAGCAGCACGGCCCTCTCCTCCAGAAGACCTGACGCAGACAAAATGGCACGGTTAGATTGAAGACACCCAGGAAGCATCATGGGACCAGCGTCGTTGCCAATTAGCATAGCTGGTGCCATTGCTTAGAATTCTTCCTCATTTAAGCAAAGGTTTATGGGATATTAGAACTAGAGGTAGACTGATAATGATTTTTCAACTCCGATACCGATTATTGGAGGACCAAAAAGAAGCAGACACTGATTAATCAGACGATTTTTATAAATATATATATAATGACAATTACAACAATACTGAAAGAACAATGAACATTTTTATTTGAACTAATACATAAATAAAATCAATTTAGCCTCAAGTAAATAATGAAACATGTTCAATTTGGTTTAAATAATGCAAAAACAAAGTGTTGGAGAAGTAAAAGTGCAATATGTGCCATGTAAGAAAACTAACCTTTAAGTTCCTCGCTCAGAACATGAGAAAACTGGTGGTTCCTTTTAACATGAGTCTTCAATATTCCCAGGTAAGAAGTGTTAGGTTTTTAGTTATTATAGGAATTATAGGACTATTTCTCTCTATACCATTTGTATTTCATATTCCTTTGACTATTGGATGTTCTTATAGGCACTTTAGTATTGCCAGTGTAACAGTATAGCTTCCGTCCCTCTGCTCGCCCCTAACTGGGCTCGAACCAGGAACACATCGACAACAGCCACCCTCGAAGCAGCGTTTCCCATTGCGCCACAAAAGCCGCGGCCCTTGCAGAGCAAGGGGAATAAATATTCCAAGTCTCAGAGCGAATGACGTTTGAAACGCTGTTAGCACGCACCCCGCTAACTAGCTAGCCATTTCACATCGATTACACCAGCCTAATCCCAGGAGTTGATAGGCTTGAAGTCATAAACAGCGCTGTGCTTCAAGCATTGCTAAGAGCTGCTGGCAAACGCTGTAAAGTTTGAATGAATGTTTACGAGCCTGCTGCTGCCTACCAACGCTCAGTCAGACTGCTCTATCAAATCATAGACTTAATTATAATATAATAGATCTGGGGCCAGGCTAAGTAACGACCATAGGAGTTGACAAGACAATAAAACAGATCTGGGACCAGCATAGACGGCATACATTTTACATTATGAGCAAACACTCCAGAGCGACTTACAATCATTGCGTCCAAAGGACCGCACGCGATCACGAAGAGCAGTCAGAGAGGACAAGACCCACCGCCTCTACCATGACCACTAGGGCTAGGAATGGATGGCCAGTATCACCATACTTACATGTCGATTCTGTATGCCTTGTGATTCTGTATGCCTTGTGATTCTGTATGCCTTGTGATTCTGTATGCCTTGTGATTCTGTATGCCTTGCGATTCTCATGATTCTGTATGTATTGCGATTCTCATGATTCTGTATGTATTGCGTTTCGATACTGCGATTTTGTGATTTGATGTTTCAAACATATGGTTCACGAAACAGTGTACAAAACATTTTGGAACAGCTGCTCTTTCCATGACAGACTGAGCAGGTGAATCCAGGTGAAAGATATGATCCCTTACTGATGTCACCTGTTAAATCCACTTCAATCAGTGTAGATGAAGAGACGACAGGTTAAAGAAGGATTTGTAAGCCTTGAGACATGGATTGTGTATCAATCAAATACAAAATATCTTACATCAGCTGATATCTCAAAGTGCTGTACAGAAACCCAGCCTAAAACCCCAAACAACAAGCAATGCAGGTTGTAGAAGCACGGTGGCTAGGAAAAACTCCCTAGAAAGGCCAAAACCTAGGAACAACCTAGAGAGGAACCAGGCTATGAGGGGTGGCCAGTCCTCTTCTGGCTGTGCCGGGTAGAGGTTATAACAGAACATGGCCAAGATGTTCAAATGTTCATAAATGACCAGCAGGGTCAAATAATAATAATCACAGTAGTTGTAGAGGGTGTAACAGGTCAGCACCTCAGGAGTAAATGTCAGTTGTCTTTTCATAGCCGATCATTCAGAGTATCTCTACCGCTCCTGCTGTCTCTAGAGAGTTGAAAACAGCAGGTCTGGGACAGGTAGCACGTCCGGTGAACAGGTCAGGGTTCGATAGCCGCAGGCAGAACAGCTGAAACTGGAGCAGCAGCACAACCAGGTGGACTGGGGACAACAAGGAGCCATCAGGCCAGTGTGTGTGTCATTCAGAGGGTGAATGGGCAAAGACAAAATATTTAAGTGCCTTTGAACGGGGTATGGTAGTAGGTGCACCGGTTTGAGTGTGTCAACAACTGCAATGCTGCTGGGTTTTTCCACAACCAATAGTCCCCCGTGTGCCTCAAGACTTGTTCACCACCCAAAGGACATCCAGCCAACTTGGTAACTGTGGGGATTATTGGATTCTACATGGGCCAGCATCCCTGTGGAACGCTTTCAACATATTGTAGAGTCCCAACGAATAGAGGCTGTTCTGCAGGCATTAGGAGGTGCAACTCAATATTAGGAATGTGTTCATAATGTTTTGTACACTCAGTGTATCTCTCCTGCAGAGCGACAAGAGTCATGGAAATTAGTGCTGAAAACATGTTGGCTCACTTTTTTCAAAAGAAGATGAACAATAATGGCGTTTCGGTGCATGTACAGACAACTAGCGCAAGCTAATGCTACCTAGCAAGTACAAATCGATACTTTGAGAGTCAACATATCAATATATCGTCCAAAATATTATATTGCAATATGTAACTTCATCGAATATTTCCCCACCTAACTGTCCCATTCTTACCGTCAAAGGGGAAGTCACCGATAAGACATCCAGGCTCGTAGCTGGTAGAGACCTCCAGGAAACGTAGAAGCTTGTTCCTAAACTCTCCCAGGTCCCCCTCCTCCTTCCCAGCAGCCACTGCAGGAACCCCTACAGGACAAGGAAGACCGAACAGACAGATCCCAGCTGTGGAGTACCTCAGGGCAGTGTGCTGGGGGCTGTGGAGTACCTCAGGGCAGTGTGCTGGGACTACTTTTTTTTCCTGTTATAGATCAATGATACTAGATATTTCTTAGCCCCCCCCCAAAAAAAAAAAAAAAAAAAAAAATTGTAGTAGTAGTAGCAGGTCTTACCCTCGGGCAGGGAGTTGAGGTACTGCTTCATGAGCCCCTGGACCCTCTCCAGGTACAGCTGAATGAGGACGTTATGGAACTCTGGCTCCGTCTCCTCCCAGACGTGTACGATGTGCTCCAGGTAGGGGATAGCCAGCTCCTTAAAGCACTCCTTCAGGAAGTTCAGTACCTTGTCTCTGGGCAGGGTCTCCACCTCCGTCAGGTCCTCAGTGAAGATCTGGGACAGAGACACACAATATGTATATGACCTATAGTGATACTGAATTTACATTTTCCCCAATGGAGAATCAATGGGATAATGAGAATCGAGGGAGTTTTTCCTAACCACCGTACTTCTACACCTGCATTGCTTGCTGTTTGGGGTTGTAGGCTGGGTTTCTGTTACAGCACTTTGAGATATCAGCTGATGTACGAAGGGCTTTATAAATACATTTGATTTGTATTTTAGTATGTACACTACATGTTCAAAAGTATGTGAACACGCCTTTAAATTAGTGGATTTGTCTATTTCAGCCGTTGTTGACCGGTGTATACAGTTGAACACACATCCATGCAACCTCCATTGACAAACATTGTCAGTAGAATGGCCCTTACTGAAGAGCTCAGTGACTTTCAACGTGGAAGTGTCATAGGATGCCACCTTTCTAACAAGTCTGTTCTTAAAATTTCTGCCCCGCTAGAGCTGCCCCGGTAAGTGCTGTTGTTGTGAAGTGGAAACGTCTAGAAGCAACAGCGGCTCAGTCGCGAAGTGGTAGACCACACCAGCTCACAGAACGGCACCGCCGAGTGCTGAAGCACATAAAAATCGTCTGTCCTCGGTTGCAGCCCTCACTGCAGAGTTCCAAACTGCCTCTGGAAGCAACTTCAGCACAATGACTGTTGGTCGGAAGCTCCATGACATTGGGTTTCCGTGGCTGAGCAGCTGCACACAAGCCTAAGATCACCATGAGCAATGCCAAGCGTCGGCTGGAGTGGTGTAAAGCACACCGCCATTGGACTCAAAAGAAATTCGGCTTGTCACCAAAAGCACTCACAAACTTCTACAGATGCACAATCGTGAGCATCCTGTCGGGCTGTATCACTGCCTGGTACGGTAACTGCTCCGCCCACAACCGTAAGGCTCTCCAGAGGGTAGTGAGGTCTGCACAACGCATCACCGGGGGCAAACTACCTGCCCTCCAGGACACCTACACCACCCGATGTTACAGGAAGGCCATAAAGATCATCAAGGACAACAACCACCTGAGCCACTGCCTGTTCACCCCGCTATCATCCAGAAGGCGAGGTCAGTACAGATGCATCAAAGCTGGGACCGAGAGACTGAAAAACAGCTTCTATCTCAAGGCCATCAGACTGTTAAAAAGCCACCACTAACATTGATTGGCTGCTGCCAACACACTGACTCAACTCCAGCCACTTTAATAATGGAAAAATTGGATGTAAAAACGTATCACTAGCCACTTTAAACAATGGCACTTTATATAATGTTAACATACCCTACATTACTCATCTCATATGTATATACTGTACTCTATACCATCTACTGCATCTTGCCTATGCCGTTCGGCCATCGCTCATTCATATATTTATATATTCTTATTCCATCCCTTTAGATTTGTGTGTATAAGGTAGTTGTTGGGAAATTGTTAAATATTACTGCATTGTCGGAACTAGAAGCACAAGCATTTCACTACACTCACAATAACATCTGCTGACCATGTGAGCAATAACATCTGCTATCCATGTGACCAATAACATCTGCTGACCATGTGAGCAATAACATCTGCTATCCATGTGACCAATAACATCTGCTGACCATGTGACTAATAACATCTGCTGACCATGTGACCAATAACATCTGCTGACCATGTGACCAATAACATCTGCTGACCATGTGACCAATAACATCTGATTTGATTTGAGCAGAGGAAACGCACTCTCTGGGATGCCGAATCAAATTTCACCATCCGACAGACGAATCTGAGTTTGTAGGATGCCAGGAGAACGCTACCTGCCAACTGTAAAGTTTGGTGGAGGAGGAGTAATGGTCTGGAGGTGTTTTTCATGATTTGGGCCTTAGTTCCAGTGAAGGGAAATCTTAACCCTACACAATGACATTCTAGATGGTTCTGTGCATCCAACATTTTGGGGGAGGCCCTTTCCTGTTTCAGTATGACAATGCCCCAGTACACAAAGCGAGGTCTACAAAATAAATGGTTTGTCAATATCGGTGTGGAAGAACTTGACTGGCCTGAACACAGAGCCCTGACCTCAACCTCATCGAACACCTTCGGGATGAATTGGAACACCGCCTGTGATCCAGGCCTAATCGCCCAACATCAGTGCCCGACCTCATTAATGCCTGCGGCTGAATGGAAGCAAGTCCCCGCAGCAACGTTCCAACAAACAACGAGGGAACGAGGGAACAACGAGGGAACAACGAGGGAACAACGAGGGAACAACGAGGGAACAACGAGGGAACAACGAGGGAACAACGAGGGAACAACGAGGGAACAACGAGGGAAGGCAGAGATGGTTCCAACTTCTGACAATCCTGTCTCACCTTGAGTCCGTCCTCAGGACAGATCTTCAGAACCCAGGGAGAGAACTCAAAGATAATGACCAGATTCTCCATCCCTGACAAGATAATGACAAGAGATGATTAATGGTACGCTCAGAGAGGACAGGGTTGGACGTGTGAGAATGGTGGAAAGGTTAAAGGTGAACTCATATGGTTTGTGGAGCTATATCGACTGTGGTGTTCTCTTCGTTAGTGCCGTCATGCACACATCACCTCTGCTGTGTGGAAAGCCTATTGTATGTTTCAATCCCACATCATTTACTTTGATGTTTAATCCAATATCGTTAAAAACAACACAAAAAATACATCAGCGTTAAGTTGATGTTGGGAGGTTAGCCTTGGTGGACTCACCCAGTCTCTGGAGGTACTGGTGGACACCAACACCTCTCATGTCCCTTTAGAGGAGAGTTAGCCTTGGTGGACTGATCCAACAACACCTGTAGGGCTGGGGGAGGAAGAGAGGAGAGTTAGCCTTGGTGGACTGATCCAACAACACCTGTAGGGGAGGAAGAGAGGAGAGTTAGCCTTGGTGGACTGATCCAACAACACCTGTAGGGCTGGGGGAGGAAGAGAGGAGAGTTAGCCTTGGTGGACTGATCCAACAACACCTGTAGGGCTGGGGGAGGAAGAGAGGAGAGTTAGCCTTGGTGGACTGATCCAACAACACCTGTAGCGCTGGGGGAGGAAGAGAGGAGAGTTAGCCTTGGTGGACTGATCCAACAACACCTGTAGCGCTGGGGGAGGAAGAGAGGAGAGTTAGCCTTGGTGGACTGATCCAACAACACCTGTAGGGCTGGGGAGGAAAGAGGAGAGTTAGCCTTGGTGGACTGATCCAACAACACCTGTAGGGCTGGGGGAGGAAGAGAGGAGAGTTAGCCTTGGTGGACTGATCCAACAACACCTGTAGGGCTGGGGGAGGAAGAGAGGAGAGTTAGCCTTGGTGGACTGATCCAACAACACCTGTTGGGGGAGGAAGAGAGGAGAGTTAGCCTTGGTGGACTGATCCAACAACACCTGTAGGGCTGGGGGAGGAAGAGAGGAGAGTTAGCCTTGGTGGACTGATCCAACAACACCTGTAGCGCTGGGGGAGGAAGAGAGGAGAGTTAGCCTTGGTGGACTGATCCAACAACACCTGTAGCGCTGGGGGAGGAAAGAAAGTTAGCCTTGGTGGACTGGGAGGAAGAGGAGAGTTAGCCTTGGTGGACTGATCCAACAACACCTGTAGGGCTGGGGGAGGAAGAGAGGAGAGTTAGCCTTGGTGGACTGATCCAACAACACCTGTCTGGGGGAGGAAGAGAGGAGACTTGGTGGACTGATCCAACAACACCTGTAGGGCTGGGGGAGGAAGAGAGGAGAGTTAGCCTTGGTGGACTGATCCAACAACACCTAGCGCTGGGGGAGGAAGAGAGGAGAGTTAGCCTTGGTGGACTGATCCAACAACACCTGTAGGCTGGGGAGGAAGAGAGGAGAGTTAGCCTTGGTGGACTGATCCAACAACACCTGTAGCGCTGGGGAGGAAGAGAGGAGAGTTAGCCTACATCCAACAACACCTGTAGGCTGGGGGAGAAGAGAGTTAGCCTTGGTTGATTTAGGCTGGGGAGGAAGAGAGGAGAGTTAGCCTTGGTGGACTGATCCAACAACACCTGTACGCTGGGGAGGAAGAGATGGAGAGTTAGCCTTGGTGGACTGATCCCAACATTTGATTTAACGCTGGGGGAGGAAGAGGGAGAGTTTTGGTGGACTCCAACAACACCTACATGTTGATTTAGCTACCTACCAACAACATGTTGATTTAGGCTGATCCAACACCTACCTGGGGGAGGAAGAGAGGAGAGTTAGCCTACATGTTGATTTGGACTACCTATAGCCTACATGTTGATTTAGGCTATCCCTACATGTTGATTTAGGCTACCTACCTATCACCAAATGTTGATTTGTGGCTACCTACCTATAGCCTACATGTTGATTTAGGCTACCTACCTATAGCCTACATGTTGATTTAGGCTACCTACATGTTGATTTAGGCTACCTACCTATAGCCTACATGTTGATTTAGGCTACTACCTACCTATAACATGTTGATTTAGGCTACCTACCTATAGCCTACATGTTGATTTAGGCTACCTACCTATAGCCTACATGTTGATTTAGGCTACCTACATGTTGATTTAGGCTACCTACCTATAGCCTACATGTTGATTTAGGCTACCTACCTATACCCCACCTACATGTTGATTTAGGCTAGCCTACATGTTGATTTAGGCTACCTACCTACAGCCTACATGTTGATTTAGGCTACCCACCCACCTACCTACCTATAGCCTACATGTTGATTTAGGCTACCTACCTATAGCCTACATGTTGATTTAGGCTACCTACCTATAGCCTACATGTTGATTTAGGCTACCTACCTATAGCCTACATGTTGATTTAGGCTACCTACTACCTATAGCCTACATGTTGATTTAGGCTACCTACCTACATGTTGATTTAGCCTACATGTTGATTTAGGCTACCTACCTATAGCCTACATGTTGATTTAGGCTACCTACCTATAGCCTACATGTTGATTTAGGCTACCTACATGTTGATTTAGGCTACCTACCTATAGCCTACATGTTGATTTAGGCTACCTACCTATAGCCTACATGTTGATTTAGGCTACCTACCTATAGCCTACATGTTGATTTAGGCTACCTACCTATAGCCTACATGTTGATTTAGGCTACCTACCTATAGCCTACATGTTGATTTAGGCTACCCACCCACCCACCTACCTACCTACCTATAGCCTATATGTTGATTTAGGCTACCTACCTATAGCCTACATGTTGATTTAGGCTACCTACATGTTGATTTAGGCTACCTACCTATAGCCTACATGTTGATTTAGGCTACCTACCTATAGCCTACATGTTGATTTAGGCTACCTACCTATAGCCTACATGTTGATTTTACCTATAGCCTACATGTTGATTTAGGCTACATAGCCCTACCTACCTATAGCCCATGTTGATTTAGGCTACCTACATGTTGATTTAGGCTACCTACCTATAGCCTACATGTTGATTTAGGCTACCTACATGTTGATTTAGGCTACCTACATGTTGATTTAGGCTACCTACCTATAGCCTACATGTTGATTTAGGCTACCTACATGTTGATTTAGGCTACCTACCTATAGCCTACATGTTGATTTAGGCTACCTACATGTTGATTTAGGCTACCTACATGTTGATTTAGGCTACCTACCTATAGCCTACATGTTGATTTAAGCTACCTACCTATAGCCTACATGTTGATTTAGGCTACCTACCTATAGCCTACATGTTGATTTAGGCTACTTACCTATAGCCTACATGTTGATTTAGGCTACTTACCTATAGCCTACATGTTGATTTAGGCTACTTACCTACAGCCTACATGTTGATTTAGGCTACCTACATATACCATGTTATAGCCTACATGTTGATTTAGGCTACCTACCTATAGCCTACAGCATACATGTTGATTTAGGCTACCTACCTACCTAGCCCATGTTGATTTAGGCTACTACTACCTACATGTTGATTTAGGCCTACCTACCTACCTATAGCCTACATGTTGGCTACTTACCTGCCTACATGTTGATTTAAGCTACCTACCTATAGCCTACATGTTGATTTAGGCTACCTACATGTTGATTTGGGCTACCTACCATGTTGATTTACCCACTACCAGGCCCCCCACATGTTGATTTAGGCTACCTACCTACCTAGGCTGCTACACAGCATACATGTTGATTTAGGCTACCTACCTACTACCTGTTGATTTGGGATTTAGGCTACCTACTATGTTACCTACCTACCCACCCACCCCCACCTACCTACCTACCTACCTACCTACCTACATGTTGATTTGGGCTACCTACCTACCCACCCACCTACCTACAGCATACATGTTGATTTAGGCTACCTACCTACCTACCTACCTACCTGTTGATTTAGGCTACCTACCTACATGTTGATTTAGGCTACCTACCTACCTACCTACCTACCTACCTACCTACCTACAGGCTGCTACAGCCTATATGTTGATTTAGGCTACCTACATGTTGATTTGGGCTGGCTACCTACCTACCTACCTACCTACCTACAGGCTGCTACAGCCTACATGTTGATTTAGGCCACCCACCCACCCACCCACCCACCTACCTACATGTTGATTTAGGCTACCTACCTACCTATAGGCTGCTGTAACCTACATGTTGATTTAGGCTACCTACCTATAGAATTTATGTGGTAATTAGGCCTTAATATAATTTTATTTAGAATTGATCAGAATACATTTTCCTGAAATAATTTTAACATGCAGCCCAGTGTATTCCCAATCAGTCTGGAGCAACAGGCCATTAAACAGCAACCAGGCTACCAAATCAGTCTGGAGCAACAGGCCATTAAACAGCAACCAGGCTACCAAATCAGTCTGGAGCAACAGGCCATTAAACAGCATACTAACTCTAAATCAGTCTGGAGCAACAGGCCATTAAACAGCAACCAGGCTACCAAATCAGTCTGGAGCAACAGGCCATTAAACAGCAACCAGGCTACCAAATCAGTCTGGAGCAACAGGCCATTAAACAGCATACTAACTCTAAATCAGTCTGGAGCAACAGGCCATTAAACAGCATACTAACTCTAAATCAGTCTGGAGCAACAGGCCATGAAACAGCAACCAGGCTACCAAATCAGTCTGGAGCAACAGGCCATTAAACAGCATACTAACTCTAAATCAGTCTGGAACAACAGACCATTAAACAGCAACCAGGCTACCAAATCAGTCTGGAGCAACAGGCCATTAAACAGCAACCAGGCTACCAAATCAGTCTGGAGCAACAGGCCATTAAACAGCAACCAGGCTACCAAATCAGTCTGGAGCAACAGGCCATTAAACAGCAACCAGGCTACCAAATCAGTCTGGAGCAACAGGCCATTAAACAGCAACCAGGCTACTAAATCAACAAGGCAGTTACCCCACTGTTCCCCGGGTAGGCCGTCATTGAAAATAAGAATTTGTTCTTAACGGACTCGTCTAGTTAAATAAAGGTTAAATAAAAAACCTCAGCACTGATCCAAACTTACAACTACCCTCTTCTTTTTAACAATAACCTGAATAGAAGTGTCTGATGCTGCAAAGAAACCACTACCAACGGACAGCAATAAGAAGAGACTTGCTTTGGCCAAGAAACACGAGCAATGGGCATTAGACCGATGGAAATCTGTCCTTTGGTCTGATGGAGTCCAAATTGGATATTTTTGGATCCAACCGTTCGTGTCTTTGTGAGACGCAGAATAGGTGAACGGATGATCTCCACATGTGTGGTTCCCGCCGTGAAGCATGGAGGAGGAGGTGGTGTGATGGTGTTGGGGGGGGGGGCTTTGCTGGTGACACTGTGATTTATTTAGAATTCAAGGCACAGCCTGTCTACCACAGCATTCTGCAGCGATACGCCATCCCATCTGGTTTGCACTTAGTGAGACTATAATTTGCCATTCAACAGGACAATGACCCAACACACCTCCAGGCTGTGTAAGGGCTATTTGAACAAGGAGGAGAATGATGGAGTGCTGCATCAGATGACCTGGCCTCCACAATCACTCGACCAAGACACAATTGAGATGGTTTGGGATGAGTGGGACTGCAGAGTGAAGGAAAAGCAGCCAACAAGTGTTCAGCATATGTGGGAACTCATTCAAGACTGTTGGAAAAGCATTCCAGGTAAAGTTGGTTGAGAGAATGCCAAGAGTGTGCAAAGCTGAAATCAAGGCAAGAATATCAAATCTATTTTGATTTGTTTAACACTTTTGTTTAACATTTTTTGGTTACTACAAGATTCCATTTGTGTTATTTCATAGTTTTGAGGAAGTCATTATTATTCTTCAATGTAGAAAATAGTATAAATAAAATAAAGAAAAACCCTTGAATGAGCAGGTGTGTCCAAACTTTAGACTGGAGAATACTAACACTACCAGACACCCCCACGTCGACGACGCAGTCTACACGCCACGGCGACAACGCTCATTACTTTTGAAGCATGGAGGTGGTGGTGTGATGGTGCTCATTACCTTTGAAGCATGGAGGTGGTGGTGTGATGGTGCTCATTACCTTTGAAGCATGGAGGAGGTGGTGTGATGGTGCTCATTACCTTTGAAGCATGGAGGTGGTGTGATGGTGCTCATTACCTTTGAAGCATGGAGGTGGGATGGTGCTCATTACCTTTGAAGCATGGAGGTGGTGGTGTGATGGTGCTCATTACCTTTGAAGCATGGAGGTGGCGGTGTGATGGTGCTCATTACCTTTGAAGCATGGAGGAGGTGGTGTGATGGTGCTCATTACCTTTCTGATGCAGGCCCTTCTTCTCATAGAGGATGATGAGCTCGCTGTACTTGTGGGCCTTCTTCAGGATGTACTCACTCTCCTCAATGTGACAGTGGTTATTATCCAGACGCAACAGAGGGGACACCAGGGCCACGTTGGTCTGGAGAGAGGAGAGAGACACTAGATTAAAGCAGGGGACACGTTGGTCTGGATAGAGACACTGGATTAAACACAGGGGACACAGATGAAGACTAGTCCTGGACTGAGAAGCACTCAATGGACAACCTTTTATCTAGACAGTTTCTCAGTCCAGGACGAGTCTTCAATCAGTGTTCAGGAAACTGACCCTTTGAGGCTATACGCATAAACAGGGTAAAGGGACACAGAGGTTGTACATGTAGGTAGCATTACAATGGAATGGGGGAGTACAGCCGAGGTATCCATACGTACATGCAGGTAGCATTACAATGGAATGGGGGAGTACAGCCGAGGTATCCATACGTACATGCAGGTAGCATTACAATGGAATGGGGGAGTACAGCCGAGGTATCCACGCGTACATGCAGGTAGCATTACAATGGAATGGGGAGTACAGCCGAGGTATCCATGCGTACATGCAGGTAGCATTACAATGGAATGGGGAGTACAGCCGAGGTATCCATACGTACATGCAGGTAGCATTACAATGGAATGGGGGAGTACAGCCGAGGTATCCATGCGTACATGCAGGTAGCATTACAATGGAATGGGGGAGTACAGCCGAGGTATCCATACGTACATGCAGGTAGCATTACAATGGAATGGGGAGTACAGCCGAGGTATCCATACGTACATGCAGGTAGCATTTGAGCAGCGTGGTGTCGATGATCTGCAGGAGTTTCTTCCTGCTCTTGATGGTGGGAGTCCCTTCCATGAGGGGAGACGGGGTGGACGGCTCAGAGTCGTTCAGGTGCTTCACCAGGTGGCTGCGTTTCTGGAATACACACAGCACTGTCATTGGGGTTTCCTCTGGACCGTGAGGAGGTGGGGGTGGTGGCGGGGGGGGGGGCTGAGGAGGTGTGGGTGGTGGGGGGGGGGCTGAGGGTGGTGGTGGGGGGGTCTGAGGAGGTGGGGGTGGTGGTGGGGGGGCTTAGGAGGTGGGGGTGGTGGAGGTGGTGGGGGGCAATTGGCACAGGAATATTTCGGAGACAATTTTAGAGGTCCCTAATCTTGGCAGTGAAGATAAATCTGGGCATTTTTAAGGTCATTTCCTGAAATTCTATGCATTTTGCCAAGGATCATGATTCTGTGTTATCTTGCTCAAACACAACATCAACACTGCTAAATTCCTAACTAAAATCAACAGCTAAATTCCTAACTAAAATCAACGCTGTTAAATTCATTATACTGGGAATTTTAAAATTCTCCCTGACGACTGTCTATTTTTCATTTTGGTGATTAAGAACCAACAAAGATGATTTAAAAATAAATATTTGGCCCATTACTTTAGATTACACCGAAAGCGTTTTTTCCATCACAAATTACGATTTTTTTTTTTTACACTGTTTGGACTTCGACGACCCCCCCCCCCCAAAAAAAGTGCTTAGGCGGCCCACCAAAAGGATTACAAACAGACAAATCCCTGTCCATCAGCACAACACCCTGCAACCAACTACAATATTATCAAGATATGAATCAAGCCAGCAGTGGACTGCAGGGTGCTATGCTGCTGGATAAATATTCACCTGAGACAGCACAGAGACAAGCCAGCAGGGTATGATGCTACTGGTACATAACACAACCCCCCCACCCACCTGTGTCAGGTAGTACTACATGCTGGTTTACAACCCCCCCCACCCACCTGTGTCAGGTAGTACTACATGCTGGTTTACAACCCCCCCCACCCAACTGTGTCAGGTCGTACTAAATGCTGGTTTACAACCCCCCCACCCACCTGTGTCAGGTCGTACTAAATGCTGGTTTACAACCCCCCCCACCCACCTGTGTCAGGTCGTACTAAATGCTGGTTTACAACCCCCCCCCCACCACCCACCTGTGTTAGGTAGTACTACATGCTGGTTTACTACATCCCCCCCAGCCACCTGTGTCAGGTAGTACTACATGCTGGTTTACAACCCCCCCCCACCCACCTGTGTCAGTTAGTACTACATGCTGGTTTACAACCCCCCCCCACCCACCTGTGTCAGGTAGTACTACATGCTGGTTTACAACCCCCCACCCACCTGTGTCAGGTAGTACTACATGCTGGTTTACAACCCCCCCCCACCCACCTGTGTTAGGTAGTACTACATGCTGGTTTACAACCCCCCCACCCACCTGTGTCAGGTAGTACTAAATGCTGGTTTACAACCCCCCCCACCCACCTGTGTCAGGTAGTACTAAATGCTGGTTTACAACCCCCCCCCACCCACCTGTGTCAGGTAGTACTAAATGCTGGTTTACAACCCCCCCCCCCCACCCCACCCACCTGTGTCAGGTCGTACTACATGCTGGTTTACAACCCCCCCCCACCCACCTGTGTCAGGTAGTACTACATGCTGGTTTACAACCCCCCCACCCACCTGTGTCAGGTAGTACTAAATGCTGGTTTACAACCCCCCCCCCCACCCACCTGTGTCAGGTAGTACTAAATGCTGGTTTACAACCCCCCCCCCCCCCCCACCCACCTGTGTCAGGTAGTACTACATGCTGGTTTACAACCCCCCCCCCCCCCACCCACCTGTGTCAGGAAGTACTACATGCTGGTTTACAACCCCCCCACCCACCTGTGTCAGGTCGTACTAAATGCTGGTTTACAACCCCCCACCACCCACCTGTGTCAGGTCGTACTACATGCTGGTTTACAACCCCCCCACCCACCTGTGTCAGGTCGTACTAAATGCTGGTTTACAACCCCCCCACCACCCACCTGTGTCAGGTCGTACTACATGCTGGTTTACAACCCCCCCCACCCACCTGTGTCAGGTCGTACTAAATGCTGGTTTACAACCCCCCACCCACCTGTGTCAGGTCGTACTAAATGCTGGTTTACAACCCCCCCCCCACCCACCTGTGTCAGGTCGTACTAAATGCTGGTTTACAACCCCCCCCACCCACCTGTGTCAGGTCGTACTAAATGCTGGTTTACAACCCCCCCCCACCCACCTGTGTCAGGTCGTACTAAATGCTGGTTTACAACCCCCCCCACCCACCTGTGTCAGGTAGTACTACATGCTGGTTTACAACCCCCCCCCCCCACCTGTGTCAGGTAGTACTACATGCTGGTTTACAACCCCCCCCACCCACCTGTGTCAGGTAGTACTAAATGCTGGTTTACAACCCCCCCCCACCCACCTGTGTCAGGTAGTACTAAATGCTGGTTTACAACCCCCCCCACCCACCTGTGTCAGGTAGTACTAAATGCTGGTTTACAACCCCCCCCACCCACCTGTGTCAGGTCGTACTAAATGCTGGTTTACAACCCCCCCCCCCCCCCCCCACCTGTGTCAGGTAGTACTACACGCTGGTTTACAACCCCACCCCCCTGTGTTAGGTAGTACTACATGCTGGTTTACAACCCCCCCCCCCCACCCACCTGTGTCAGGTAGTCTATGAGCGCCAGGTGAGCCTTCTCCAGTTCTGCTCCAGACAGACTGGGCAGGGGGTTGGGGTAGTGCAGCTGTTTACGGTAGTCAGCGGGGAGCAGGTCGGGATACAGACCAATCACATGGGTCGGATCTGTTGGAGGGAGGTTTAGAGTTACTATGGTTAGTGCCCTATATACTACTTTAGACCAGAGTCCTATCCCCTATATAGTACACTACTGTTGACCAGGGCCCTATCCCCTATATAGTACACTACTTTAGACCAGAGTCCTATCCCCTATATAGTACACTACTGTTGACCAGGGCCCTATTCCCTATATAGTACACTACTGTTGACCAGAGCCCTATTCCCTATATAGTACACTACTGTTGACCAGGGCCCTATATAGAACACTACTGTTGACCAGGGCCCTATTCCCTATATAGAACACTACTGTTGACCAGGGCCCTATCCCCTATATAGTACACTACTGTTGACCAGGGCCCTATTCCCTATATAGTGCACTACTGTTGACCAGAGTCCTATCCCCTATATAGTACACTACTGTTGACCAGGGCCCTATTCCCTATATAGAACACTACTGTTGACCAGAGCCCTATTCCCTATATAGTACACTACTGTTGACCAGGGCCCTATTCCCTATATAGAATACTACTGTTTACCAGAGTCCTATCCCCTATATAGTACACTACTGTTGACCAGGGCCCTATATAGTACACTACTGTTGACCAGGGCCCTATCCCCTATATAGTACACTACTGTTGACCAGAGCCCTATTCCCTATATAGTACACTACTGTTGACCATAGCCCTATTCCCTATATAGTACACTACTGTTGACCATAGCCCTATTCCCTATATAGAACACTATTGTTGACCAGGGCCCTATCCCCTATATAGAACACTACTGTTGACCAGGGCCCTATCCCCTATATAGTACACTACTGTTGACCAGGGCCCTATCCCCTATATAGAACACTACTGTTGACCAGGGCCCTATCCCCTATATAGTACACTACGTTGACCAGGACCCTATATAGAACACTACTGTTGACCAGGGCCCTATTCCCTATATAGTACACTACTGTTGACCAGAGCCCTATCCCCTATATAGTACACTACTGTTGACCAGAGCCCCATCCCCTATATAGTACACTATGTTGACCAGGGCCCCATCCCCTATATAGTACACTACTGTTGACCAGGACCCTATATAGAACACTACTGTTGACCCAGGCCCTATCCCCTATATAGTACACTACTGTTGACCAGAGCCCTATCCCCTATATAGAACACTACTGTTGACCAGGGCCATATCCCCTATATAGAACACTACTGTTGACCAGGGCCCTATTCCCTATATAGAACACTACTGTTGACCAGGGCCCTATTCCCTATATAGTACACTACTGTTGACCAGAGCCCTATCCCCTATATAGTACACTACTGTTGACCAGAGCCCTATCCCCTATATAGAACACTACTGTTGACCAGAGCCCTATCCCCTATATAGTACACTACTGTTGACCAGAGCCCTATCCCCTATATAGTACACTACTGTTGACCAGAGCCCTATTCCCTATATAGAACACTACTGTTGACCAGGGCCCTATTCCCTATATAGTACACTACTGTTGACCAGAGCCCTATCCCCTATATAGTACACTACTGTTGACCAGAGCCCTATTCCCTATATAGAACACTACTGTTGACCAGGGCCCTATTCCCTATATAGAACACTACTGTTGACCAGAGCCCTATTCCCTATATAGAACACTACTGTTGACCAGAGCCCTATCCCCTATATAGTACACTATGTTGACCAGGGCCCTATTCCCTATATAGAACACTACTGTTGACCAGGGCCCTATTCCCTATATAGTACACTACTGTTGACCAGAGCCCTATTCCCTATATATTACACTACTGTTGACCATAGCCCTATTCCCTATATAGTACACTACTGTTGACCAGGGCCCTATCCCCTATATAGTACACTACTGTTGACCAGAGCCCTATTCCCTATATAGTACACTACTGTTGACCAGGGCCCTATTCCCTATATAGAACACTACTGTTGACCAGGGCCCTATATAGAACACTACTGTTGACCAGGGCCCTATTCCCTATATAGTACACTACTGTTGACCAGAGCCCTATCCCCTATATAGTACACTACTGTTGACCAGAGCCCTATTCCCTATATAGTACACTACTGTTGACCAGGGCCCTATTCCCTATATAGAACACTACTGTTGACCAGGGCCCTATATAGAACACTACTGTTGACCAGTGCCCTATTCCCTATATAGAACACTACTGTTGACCAGGGCCCTATTCCCTATATAGTACACTACTGTTGACCAGAGCCCTATTCTCTATATAGAACACTACTGTTGACCAGGGCCCTATTCCCTATATAGTACACTACTGTTGACCAGAGCCCTATATATTACACTACTGTTGACCATAGCCCTATTCCCTATATAGTACACTACTGTTGACCAGGGCCCTATTCCCTATATAGTACACTACTGTTGACCATAGCCCTATTCCCTATATAGTACACTACTGTTGACCAGGGCCCTATCCCCTATATAGTACACTACTGTTGACCAGGGCCCTATCCCCTATATAGTACACTACTGTTGACCAGGGCCCTATCCCCTATATAGTACACTACTGTTGACCAGGGCCCTATCCCCTATATAGTACACTACTGTTGACCAGGGCCCTATTCCCTATATAGTACACTACTGTTGACCAGGGCCCTATTCCCTATATAGAACACTACTGTTGACCAGGGCCCTATTCCCTATATAGTACACTACTGTTGAGCAGGGCCCTATTCCCTATATAGTACACTACTGTTGACAAGGGCCCTATTCCCTATATAGTACACTACTGTTGACCAGAGCCCTATCCCTATATAGTACACTATGTTGACCAGAGCCCTATATAGTACACTATGTTGACCAGGGCCCTATTCCCTATATAGAACACTACTGTTGACCAGGGCCCTATCCCCTATATAGTACACTACTGTTGACCAGGGCCCTATCCCCTATATAGTACACTACTGTTGACCAAAGCCCTATCCCCTATATAGTACACTACTGTTGACCAGGGCCCTATCCCCTATATAGTACACTACTGTTGACCAGGGCCCTATCCCCTATATAGTACACTACTGTTGACCAGGGCCCTATCCCCTATATAGTACACTACTGTTGACCAGGGCCCTATCCCCTATATAGTACACTACTGTTGACCAGGGCCCTATTCCCTATATAGTACACTACTGTTGACCAGGGCCCTATTCCCTATATAGAACACTACTGTTGACCAGGGCCCTATTCCCTATATAGTACACTACTGTTGAGCAGGGCCCTATTCCCTATATAGTACACTACTGTTGACAAGGGCCCTATTCCCTATATAGTACACTACTGTTGACCAGAGCCCTATCCCTATATAGTACACTATGTTGACCAGAGCCCTATATAGTACACTATGTTGACCAGGGCCCTATTCCCTATATAGAACACTACTGTTGACCAGGGCCCTATCCCCTATATAGTACACTACTGTTGACCAGGGCCCTATCCCCTATATAGTACACTACTGTTGACCAAAGCCCTATCCCCTATATAGAACACTACTGTTGACCAGGGCCCTATTCCCTATATAGAACACTACTGTTGACCAGGGCCCTATTCCCTATATAGTACACTACTGTTGACCAGAGCCCTATTCCCTATATAGTACACTACTGTTGACCAGGGCCCTATTCCCTATATAGTACACTACTGTTGACCAGGGCCATATTCCCTATATAGAACACTACTGTTGACCAGGACCCTATTCCCTATATAGAACACTACTGTTGACCAGGGCCCTATCCCCTATATAGAACACTACTGTTGACCAGGGCCCTATTCCCCATATAGTACACTACTGTTGACCAGAGCCCTATCCCCTATATAGAACACTACTGTTGACCAGGGCCCTATTCCCTATATAGAACACTACTGTTGACCAGGGCCCTATTCCCTATATAGAACACTACTGTTGACCAGGGCCCTATCCCCTATATAGTACACTACTGTTGACCAGGACCCTATTCCCTATATAGAACACTACTGTTGACCAGAGCCCTATTCCCTATATAGTACACTACTGTTGACCAGGGCCCTATCCCCTATATAGAACACTACTGTTGACCAGGGCCCTATCCCCTATATAGAACACTACTGTTGACCAGGGCCCTATCCCCTATATAGAACACTACTGTTGACCAGGGCCCTATTCCCTATATAGAACACTACGTTGACCAGGGCCCTATCCCCTATATAGTACACTACTGTTGACCAGAGCCCTATTCCCTATATAGAACACTACTGTTGACCAGAGCCCTATTCCCTATATAGAACACTACGTTGACCAGGGCCCTATCCCCTATATAGTACACTACTGTTGACCAGAGCCCTATTCCCTATATAGAACACTACTGTTGACCAGGGCCCTATTCCCTATATAGAACACTACGTTGACCAGGGCCCTATCCCCTATATAGTACACTACTGTTGACCAGGGCCCTATCCCCTATATAGTACACTACTGTTGACCAGGACCCTAAAGGTTCTGATTGGCCTGATAATCAATTTCACTTCACACCGCGGCCAAACCCCCTCCCCTCTCGGACGACGGCCGTTAAAAACCTCACCTGTGCCGAGCTTAGCGAACACCTGCATGGAGTCATCAAACCTCTTCTGACAGAACAGATTGAAGGCATAGAGATTCTGGATGTGGTGAATCTGCTGTCGCTTATCGCCTTCCACATCATCCTTCATATTCTGCAAATCAAAGAAGGAGATTGAGACAAAGCTGTCAGTAAGAGAGTCCATGATTGAGTCTTTGAATGAAGAGATTGAGACAAAACTGTCCAGTTTGAGTGTGTTTGTTGCAGCTCGCTCCAGTCGCTAACTGCAGCGAAACAGAACAGAGGAGCGGCCCAGGGATGTGTTTGTGCGCTTTGGGAACCTTTAACAGGACGTGACTGGCAGAGAACGGGTGCACCATTTATAAAACTTAGTGTTATCCTAGATGTATCCGCGCGTCTTTGTCATCCTACTCACCGCCAGTTGCAGGGCCAGTTCAAACTGCTTGTCCTGGAGTAACTGTCTGATCTGACTGGCGATGGACACAGGCACCAGGCGCCAGACAAAATGGTTGCTGGCAACGTACACTATATTGGGCCTGACACAGAGAGAGACACAGAGAGAGAGACACACAGAGAGAGACACAGAGAGAGAGAGAGACACAGAGAGAGAGAGAGACAGAGAGAGAGACACAGAGAGAGAGAGAGACACAGAGAGAGAGAGACACAGAGAGAGAGAGAGACACAGAGAGAGACACAGAGAGAGAGAGACACAGAGAGAGAGAGAGACACAGAGAGAGAGAGAGACACAGAGAGAGAGAGAGACACAGAGAGAGAGAGAGACACAGAGAGAGAGAGAGACACAGAGAGAGAGAGAGACACAGAGAGAGAGAGAGACACAGAGAGAGAGAGAGAGAGAGAGAGAGACACAGAGAACAACAAGGGAGCGATAGTTATTCATTACAACAGTGTGTGACGGTTGACAGAGACAGAGACACAGAGAGACAGAGAGACAGAGAGACAGAGAGACCAACAAGGGAGAGAGAGTTATTCATTACAACAGTGTGTGACGGTTGACAGAGAGACGTTCTCTGTGGAATACATCACAGAGTCTGTTTAATTAAATTGAATTTAATTGAAGCTATATTTAAATGATAGTTCTTTATTTCAACCAGAACTAAAACTAATCACAGCGGGACATCTGATCTGAGTAACTCTGGTTTCCATTTCCGTTGGTTCACTGGGAAAAACCAGCTGGCTTGTGTTCCTCGTTTCAAAACATCACCGGAGAGGATTCTGATGACCCGGGAAGATATTCGAGCGGTAGAGGTCAATATCTGGGCTGAGATCCACAGAGTCTCTGAGTCTCAGAGTGTTGATCTAGGATCAGTCGAGTCAAGAATATATGTATAGATCCCAGATCATATCGAGTCAGGCTACATGTGTTGATCTCAGATCATATCGAGTCAGGCTATATGTATAGATCCCAGATCATATCGAGTCAGGCTACATGTGTATAGATCCCAGATCATATCGAGTCAGGCTATATGTATAGATCCCAGATCATATCGAGTCAGGCTATATGTATAGATCCCAGATCATATTGAGTCAGACTATATGTATAGATCCCAGATCATATCGAGTCAGGCTATATGTATAGATCCCAGATCATATCGAGTCAGGCTATATGTATAGATCCCAGATCATATCGAGTCAGGCTATATGTATAGATCCCAGATCATATCAAGTCAGGCTATATGTATAGATCCCAGATCATATCGAGTTAGGCTACATGTGTTGATCTCAGATCATATCGAGTCAGGCTATATGTATAGATCCCAGATCATATCGAGTCAGACTACATGTGTTGATCTCAGATCATATCGAGTCAGGCTATATGTATAGATCCCAGATCATATCGAGTCAGACTACATGTGTTGATCTCAGATCATATCGAGTCAGGCTATATGTATAGATCCCAGATCATATCGAGTTAGGCTACATGTGTTGATCCCAGATCATATCGAGTCAGGCTACATGTGTTGATCTCAGATCATATCGAGTCAGGCTATATGTATAGATCCCAGATCATATCGAGTCAGACTACATGTGTTGATCTCAGATCATATCGAGTCAGGCTATATGTATAGATCCCAGATCATATCAAGTCAGGCTATATGTATAGATCCCAGATCATATCGAGTCAGGCTACATGTGTTGATCCCAGATCATATCGAGTCAGACTATATGTATAGATCCCAGATCATATCGAGTCAGGCTATATGTATAGATCCCAGATCATATCGAGTCAGGCTATATGTATAGATCCCAGATCATATCGAGTCAGGCTATATGTATAGATCCCAGATCATATCGAGTCAGGCTATATGTATAGATCCCAGATCATATCGAGTCAGGCTACATGTGTTGATCTCAGATCATATCGAGTCAGGCCACATGTATAGATCCCAGATCATATTGAAATCAGACTATATGAATAGATCCTAAATGATCTCTCCTACTCTGAGACGCTCTGATCTGTATAGTGTGATTGCATAATCACCCAGCTGAGGTGATGAATCGTGGTCTCTGCAGCTCCACACTCTGGACCAGCAGTCTGGGTTCAAAGGTCCTGATCTCCACATAGCGAGGCAGGACAGCTATGATGTAGGGGGACTGATGTTCTGAGAGAGAGACACAGACAGAGAGACATGATGTAGGGGGACTGATGATCTGAGAGAGAGACACAGAGATGATGTAGGGGGACTGATGTTCTGAGACACAGACATGATGTAGAGGGGCTGTTGCTCTGAGAGAGAGACACAGAGACACAGAGATGATGTAGAGGGACTGATGTTCTGAGACACAGACATGATGTAGAGGGGCTGTTGCTCTGAGAGAGAGACAGAGAGAGACGGAGAGAGACAGAGAGAGACAGAGAGAGACAGAGAGAGACAGAGAGAGACAGAGAGAGACAGAGAGAGACAGAGAGAGACACAGAGACACAGAGAGACAGAGAGACAGAGAGACAGAGAGACAGAGAGACAGAGAGACAGAGAGACAGAGAGAGAGAGAGAGAGAGAGAGAGAGAGAGAGAAACACAGACATGATGTAGAGGAGCTGTTGCTCTGAGAGAGACATGTTGTAGGGGGACTGATGTTCTGAGAGAGAGACAGAAAGAGGGAGACAGAGAAAAACAGAGACAGACAGAGACAGAGAGAGACATGATGTAGAGGGGCTGTTGCTCTGAGAGAGAGACATGTTGTAGGGGGACTGATGTTCTGAGAGAGAAAGAGAAAAACAGAGACAGACAGAGAGACACAGAGAGACCGAGACAGAGAGAGAGCTGATGTAGAGGGGCTGTTGCTCTGAGAGAGAGAGAGAGAGAGAGACTCATTCATTCTGAGAGAAAATGTTCTGAGCAAATGTCAAATTGGCTTTTTAACACATTTCCGTACAACAGACCACATATTCACCCTGTACATCCTAAATGACAACCAAATCAAAACCAAGGCAAAGCCTTCTCATGCTTTGTTAATTTAGACTCAATTTGGCATGAGGGTCTTGATGGAAAGTGGTGAAAGGGGAGAAAATATATGACATTATAAAATCCATGTACACAAACAAGGGTGCGGTTAAAATTGGCAAAAATCCTGCAGTGCCAGACGTGTCCCCCTGCTTAAGCCAGTACATGTCCAGGCCCGTCTGAAGTTTGCTAGAGAGCATTTGGATGATCCAGAAGAAGATTGGGAGAATGTCATATGGTCAGATGAAACCAAAATATAACTTTTTGGTAAAAACTCAACTCGTCGTGTTTGGAGGACAAAGAATGCTGAGTTGCATCCAAATAACATGGGGGTGGAAACATCATGCTTTGGGGCTGTTTTTCTGCTAAGGGACCAAGACGACTGATCCTTGTAAAGGAAAGAATGAATGGGGCCATGTATCGTGAGATTTTGAGTGAAAACCTCCTTACATCAGCAAGGGCATTGAAGATGAAACGTGGCTGGGTCTTTCAGCATGACAATGATCCCGGGCAACGAAGGAGTGGCTTCGTAAGAAGCATTTCAAGGTCCTGGAGTGGCCTAGCCAGTCTTCAGATCTCAACCCCATAGAAAATCTTTGGAGGGAGTTGAAAGTCCGTGTTGCCCTGCAACAGCCCCAAAACATCACTGCTCTAGAGGAGATCTGCATGGAGGAATGGGCCAAAATACCAGCAACAGTGTGTGAAAACCTTGTGAAGACATTTGACCTCTGTCATTGCCAACAAAGGGTATATAACAAAGTATTGAGATAAACTTTTGTTATTGACCAAATACTTATTTTCCACCATAATTTGTAAATAAATTCATTAAAAATCCTACAGTGATTTTCTGGATTTTTTTCCTCATTTTGTCTGTCATAGTTGAAGTGTACCTATGATGAAAATTACAGGCTTCTCTCATCTTTTTAAGTGGGAGACCTTGCACAATTGGTGGCTGACTAAATACTTTTTTGCCCCACTGTATGTGTATGTGACAATAACATTTAATTTGATGCCCCCCAGAGCCCTGTCTATTTGTATGTGTCTCCCCCAGGGCCCTATTTCACTGTGAGGTCTACTACACCTGTTGTATTCAGCATTTCACTGTGAGGTCTACTACACCTGTTGTATTCAGCATTTCACTGTGAGGTCTACTACACCTGTTGTATTCAGCATTTCACTGTGAGGTCTACTACACCTGTTGTATTCAGCATTTCACTGTAAGGTCTACTACACCTGTTGTATTCAGCATTTCACTGTGGTCTACTACACCTGTTGTATTCAGCATTTCACTGTGAGGTCTACTACACCTGTTGTATTCAGCATTTCACTGTGAGGTCTACTACACCTGTTGTATTCAGCATTTCACTGTGAGGTCTACTACACCTGTTGTATTCGGCATTTCACTGTAAGGTCTACTACACCTGTTGTATTCAGCATTTCACTGTGAGGTCTACTACACCTGTTGTATTCGGCATTTCACTGTAAGGTCTACTACACCTGTTGTATTCGGCATTTCACTGTAAGGTCTACTACACCTGTTGTATTCGGCATTTCACTGTGAGGTCTACCTACACCTGTTGTATTCAGCATTTCACTGTAAGGTGTACTACACCTGTTGTATTCAGCATTTCACTGTGAGGTCTACTACACCTGTTGTATTCAGCATTTCACTGTAAGGTCTAATACACCTGTTGTATTCAGCATTTCACTGTGAGGTCTACTACACCTGTTGTATTCGGCATTTCACTGTAAGGTCTACTACACCTGTTGTATTCGGCATTTCACTGTAAGGTCTACTACACCTGTTGTATTCGGCATTTCACTGTAAGGTCTAATACACCTGTTGTATTCAGCATTTCACTGTGAGGTCTACTACACCTGTTGTATTCGGCATTTCACTGTGAGGTCTACTACACCTGTTGTATTCGGCATTTCACTGTGAGGTCTACTACACCTGTTGTATTCAGCATTTCACTGTGAGGTCTACTACACCTGTTGTATTCGGCATTTCACTGTGAGGTCTACTACACCTGTTGTATTCAGCATTTCACTGTGAGGTCTACTACACCTGTTGTATTCGGCATTTCACTGTAAGGTCTACTACACCTGTTGTATTCAGCATTTCACTGTGAGGTCTACTACACCTGTTGTATTCGGCATTTCACTGTGAGGTCTACTACACCTGTTGTATTCGGCATTTCACTGTAAGGTCTACTACACCTGTTGTATTCGGCATTTCACTGTAAGGTCTACTACACCTGTTGTATTCGGCATTTCACTGTGAGGTCTACTACACCTGTTGTATTCGGCATTTCACTGTAAGGTCTACTACACCTGTTGTATTCGGCATTTCACTGTAAGGTCTACTACACCTGTTGTATTCGGCATTTCACTGTGAGGTCTACTACCCCTGTTGTATTCCTACGTGACAAATAAACTTTGATTTGATGTTGTGCCCTACTTTTGACCAGGCCACATAGGGTAGTGCCCTACTTTTGACCAGGCCACATAGGGTAGTGCCCTACTTTTGACCAGGCCACATAGGGTAGTGCCATACTTTTGACCAGGCCACATAGGGTAGTGCCCTACTTTTGACCAGGCCACATAGGGTAGTGCCCTACTTTTGACCAGGCCACATAGGGTAGTGCCCTACTGTTGACCAGGCCACATAGGGTAGTGCCCTACTTTTGACCAGGCCACATAGGGTAGTGCCCTACTTTTGACCAGGCCACATAGGGTAGTGCCCTACTTTTGACCAGGCCACATAGGGTAGTGCCCTACTTTTGACCAGGCCACATAGGGTAGTGCCCTACTGTTGACCAGGCCACATAGGGTAGTGCCCTACTTTTGACCAGGCCACATGGGCCCATATTTAGGGAATAGGGTGCCATTTGGGACAGGATATTACACAAACAAAAAGGAGCTCGTGTTCGTACCCATTGCGATGGGGATGTCGGTCCAGTTGAGAACATACTTCTGAGTGCAGACCCCCTCCTCGTTGAGCACCACCGTGAGGTCATCCTGGCCCACCGCCACCTTCCCATCAGCCAGGGGGGCCACCAGGGGCTCCAGCTGCTTCCCCGTGGGGAAGAGCTCCTTGATGGAACCACGACCATCCATCTGGAGGACAGACAGAGAGAGAGAGAGAGAGAGAGAGAGAGAGAGAGAGAGAGACAGAGAGAGACAGAGAGAGAGAGATCATAAGGCACCAAATGGTATAAAAAGGACCAAAAAAAAACTCACTACTGAACACAACCCAGGAGAGTCTGAAGGAAAACAGGAGGAACGTTGGTGGTTCATACGCTTCATTGAACTTCATTCGGTCTGCTGTAAAACATGAAATCCAGTGTTTCCTGTTTTGTGCCCCACTGACCTGGATGAGGTAGTAGTCTCTCTTGAAGCCCACACAGATGGAGTTCTGACACCAGGCCATGGACTTCGGGATGTCTGGAGCAGCAAAGTCCCCCTGACAGACAAACAAACACAACACTAATAAGGTTCATTCCTTTTGGTTAACAATATCCCTCTGAACGAGGTTTGTTTATCCTGCCATTATAGCAGTCCACTCCCCCCCCCTCACCTGTATCTCGCAGGTCTCCCCGTCTCCCCTGTATCTCTCAGAACTCCCCGTCTCCCCCCTGTATCTCGCAGAGCTCCCCGTCTCCCCCCTGTATCTCGCAGAGCCCCCGTCTCCCCCTGTATCTCGCAGAGCTCCCCGTCTCCCCTGTATCTCGCAGAACTCCCCGTCTCCCCCCTGTATCTCGCAGAGCTCCCCGTCTCCCCCCTGTATCTCGCAGAGCTCCCCGTCTCCCCCCTGTATCTCGCAGAGCTCCCCGTCTCCCCCCTGTATCTCGCAGAGCTCCCCGTCTCCCCCCTGTATCTCGCAGAGCTCCCCGTCTCCCCTGTATCTCGCAGAGCTCCCCGTCTCCCCCTGTATCTCGCAGAGCTCCCCGTCTCCCCCTGTATCTCGCAGAGCTCCCCGTCTCCCCCTGTATCTCGCAGAGCTCCCCGTCTCCCCTGTATCTCGCAGAGCTCCCCGTCTCCCCCTGTATCTCGCAGAGCTCCCCGTCTCCCCCTGTATCTCGCAGAGCTCCCCGTCTCCCCCTGTATCTCGCAGAGCTCCCCGTCTCCCCCTGTATCTCGCAGAGCCCCCGTCTCTCCCCCTGTATCTCGCAGAGCTCCCCGTCTCCCCCTGTATCTCGCAGAGCCCCCGTCTCCCCCTGTATCTCGCAGAGCTCCCCGTCTCCCCCTGTATCTCGCAGAGCCCCCGTCTCCCCTGTATCTCGCAGAGCTCCCCGTCTCCCCCTGTATCTCGCAGAGCTCCCCGTCTCCCCTGTATCTCGCAGAGCTCCCCGTCTCCCCCTGTATCTCGCAGAGCCCCCGTCTCCCCCTGTATCTCGCAGAGCTCCCCGTCTCCCCCTGTATCTCGCAGAGCTCCCAGTCTCCCCTGTATCTCGCAGAACTCCCCGTCTCACCTGTAGCTCGTAGAACTCCCCGTCTCACCTGTAGCTCGTAGAACTCCCGTCTCACCTGTAGCTCGTAGAACTCCCCGTCTCACCTGTAGCTCGTAGAACTCCCCGTCTCCCCCCTGTATCTCGCAGAGCTCCCCGTCTCTCCCCTGTATCTCGCAGAGCTCCCCGTCTCCCCCCTGTATCTCGCAGAGCTCCCCGTCTCTCCCTGTATCTCGCAGAGCTCCCCGTCTCCCCTGTATCTCGCAGAGCTCCCCGTCTCCCCCCTGTATCTCGCAGAGCTCCCCGTCTCCCCCCTGTATCTCGCAGAACTCCCCGTCTCCCCTGTATCTCGCAGAACTCCGTCTCACCTGTAGCTCATAGAACTCCCCGTCTCCCCTGTAGCTCGCAGAACTCCCCGTCTCCCCTGTAGCTCGCAGAACTCCCCGTCTCCCCTGTAGCTCGCAGAACTCCCCGTCTCACCTGTAGCTCGCAGAACTCCCCGTCTCACCTGTAGCTCGTAGAACTCCCCGTCTCACCTGTAGCTCGTAGAACTCCCCGTCTCACCTGTAGCTCGTAGAACTCCCCGTCTCACCTGTAGCTCGTAGAACTCCCCGTCTCACCTGTAGCTCGTAGAACTCCCCGTCTCACCTGTAGCTCGTAGAACTCCCCGTCTCACCTGTAGCTCGTAGAACTCCCCGTCTCACCTGTAGCTCGTAGAACTCCCCGTCTCACCTGTAGCTCGTAGAACTCCCTGTCCTTCCAGTAGTACAGCTGAAGCTTCTTCTTCACAGCAACACACATCCTCAGCTGGGCTTCTCCCGAGGGGGACTGCTGCAACAAACTCCCCGTCTCCCCCCTGTATCTCGCAGAGCTCCCCGTCTCCCCCCTGTATCTCGCAGAGCTCCCCGTCTCCCCCCTGTATCTCGCAGAGCCCCCGTCTCCCCCTGTATCTCGCAGAGCTCCCCGTCTCCCCCTGTATCTCGCAGAGCTCCCCGTCTCCCCCTGTATCTCGCAGAGCTCCCCGTCTCCCCCTGTATCTCGCAGAGCTCCCGTCTCCCCCTGTATCTCGCAGAGCTCCCCGTCTCCCCTGTATCTCGCAGAGCTCCCCGTCTCCCCTGTATCTCGCAGAGCTCCCCGTCTCCCCTGTATCTCGCAGAACTCCGTCTCACCTGTATCTCGCAGAGCTCCCCGTCTCTCCCCTGTATCTCGCAGAGCTCCCCGTCTCCCCTGTATCTCGCAGAGCTCCCCGTCTCCCCCTGTATCTCGCAGAGCTCCCCGTCTCCCCCCTGTATCTCGCAGAACTCCCCGTCTCCCCTGTATCTCGCAGAACTCCGTCTCACCTGTAGCTCATAGAACTCCCTGTCTCACCTGTAGCTCGTAGAACTCCCCGTCTCACCTGTAGCTCGTAGAACTCCCCGTCTCACCTGTAGCTCGTAGAACTCCCCGTCTCACCTGTAGCTCGTAGAACTCCCTGTCCTTCCAGTAGTACAGCTGAAGCTTCTTCTTCACAGCAACACACATCCTCAGCTGGGCTTCTCCCGAGGGGGACTGCTGCAACAAAGAAGAAGATCATTTTTGGAAACAGATTTTACAGGAGCTACAGATAAAATAGACACCACTGATTCACATAAAAAAAAAACACATTCACAAACTGTGTCGTCATCTCACCTGCAGGTCACAGGCGAAGAGCGTTGCCCCTCTGGCCTTGGAAACCACAGTAATCTGCTGGAAGGTCAAGAGGTCGTGGACATGGATGTTGTTCTCTGTAGGTGGGGAGAAACCGGTGTGTGCGCGCGCACACACACACACACACACACAATTTGAAAAAACATAGGAGCTATGGATTTACTGAGATTAACAACCCTCACGTCCAAGTAAACAACAACAGGCTTGTTTACTGAAGAGAGTATATGTTTCTCCTACCTAGCAGACTGACGAGGATCTTGTACTGTGACACAACAAACAGCTGTGAGAAGGAGAGACAAGGAAGGTTTTGAACTTCAAAATCAAATCTTATTGGTCACATACACATCTTTAACAGATGTTATTGCGGGCGTAGTGAAATGCTTGTGTTCCTAGCTCCCACCAGTGCAGTGATATCTAACAATACACACAAATCTGAAAGTAGAAGAACGGAATTAAGAAATATATAAATATTAGATTGAGCAACGTCTGAGTGGCATTGACTAAAATACAGTAGAACAGAATATACATATGAGATGAGTAAAGCATATATACGTAAACATTATTAAAGTGACTAGTGATCCATTTATTAAAGTGGCCAGTGATTTCAAGTCTATGTTGACAGCAGGGCAACGGTAGAATAAGTGCCGGACATAAGGACAGGCCCGTAAACTCTTTCCAGAACTTGAAATGCCAATTGCGCTATCGAGGAGGATCCTTGTTGTTGTTGTTGTTGTCATTCGAGTGGTCACGTGTTGGAGCTGTGGTATGAACTGTATTGTACGCATACAGAGAGCAGGGGAAGCTAATGGGGGCTAAGCTAGCACATGACGCGAAACACACACCAAATCCTTGTCGGTCATTGTCATGCCACGTTTGGCTTGACAAATGGCAGCAACTGAACCAGGCTAGGACAATGGAGTGTCTACTATATTTATTTAAATCGGACATCCCTCGTTTAAAAAAATAATTAAATGACCGTCACATCAACAGAATGTGAAGTCTCACTCTGACTAATATACAGTGGGGCAAAAAAAGTATTTAGTCAGCCACCAATTGTGCAAGTTCTCCCACTTAAAAAGATGAGAGAGGCCTGTAATTTTCATCATAGGTACGTACACTTCAACTATGACAGACACTCTGACTAATATACCTGCTGGATCTTCTTTGAGAAGTTCTTGTTGGACTTCTCCAGAGTTACCTCAAACCTGTTGGTACCTACGAGGAAGAAGGAGAGAGAGAGATAGGATATGTTTCCTTGTTTTAAAACACCTGCTACGGAATGAGGAACAAAATAAAAAAACACAATGACGCTGGAAACTATGCTTGCAGATGTCAAACGTTCACATACAAATAGACAGGGCCCTGGGGGGGGGGGGGAGACACATACAAATAGACAGGGCCCTGGGAAAGACACGTACAAATAGACAGGGCCCTGGGGGGAGACACATACAAATAGACAGGGCCCTGGGGGGGGGACATACAAATAGACAGGGCCCTGGGGGGGAGACATACAAATAGACAGGGCCCTGGGGGGGACATACGAATAGACAGGGCCCTGGGGGGAGACACATACGAATAGACAGGGCCCTGGGGGAGACACATACAAATAGACAGGGCCCTGGGGGGGGGGGACACATACAAATAGACAGGGCCCTGGGGAGGGGGGACACATACAAATAGACAGGGCCCTGGGGGGGGGAGACACATACAAATAGACAGGGCCCTGGGGGGGAGACACATACAAATAGACAGGGCCCTGGGGGGGGGAGACATACACAAATAGACAGGGCCCTGGGGGGGAGACACATACAAATAGACAGGGCCCTGGGGGGGAGACACATACAAATAGACAGGGCCCTGGGGGGAGACACACACAAATAGACAGGGCCCTGGGGGGGGGAGACACATACAAATAGACAGGGCCCTGGGGGAGACACATACAAATAGACAGGGCCCTGGGACAGACACATACAAATAGACAGGGCCCTGGGGGGGAGACACATACAAATAGACAGGGCCCTGGGGGGGAGACACATACAAATAGACAGGGCCCTGGGGGAGACACACACAAATAGACAGGGCCCTGGGGGGGGGAGACACACACAAATAGACAGGGCCCTGGGGGGGGGAGACACATACAAATAGACAGGGCCCTGGGGGGGACACACACAAATAGACAGGGCCCTGGGGGGGGGGACACACACAAATAGACAGGGCCCTGGGGGGGAGACACACACAAATAGACAGGGCCCTGGGGGGGAGACACATACAAATAGACAGGGCCCTGGGGGGAGACACATACAAATAGACAGGGCCCTGGGGGGGACACATACAAATAGACAGGGCCCTGGGGGGGAGACACATACAAATAGACAGGGCCCTGGGACAGACACATACAAATAGACAGGGCCCTGGGGGGGGACACATACAAATAGACAGGGCCCTGGGGGGGGAGACACATACAAATAGACAGGGCCCTGGGACGGGACACATACAAATAGACAGGGCCCTGGGGGGGGACACATACAAATAGACAGGGCCCTGGGGGGGGAGACACATACAAATAGACAGGGCCCTGGGGGGGGAGACACATACAAATAGACAGGGCCCTGGGACAGACACATACAAATAGACAGGGCCCTGGGGGGGGGAGACACATACAAATAGACAGGGCCCTGGGGGGGGACACATACAAATAGACAGGGCCCTGGGGGGGACACATACAAATAGACAGGGCCCTGGGACAGACACATACAAATAGACAGGGCCCTGGGACAGACACATACAAATAGACAGGGCCCTGGGGGGGGGAGACACATACAAATAGACAGGGCCCTGGGGGGGGACACATACAAATAGACAGGGCCCTGGGGGGGAGACACATACAAATAGACAGGGCCCTGGGGGGAGACACATACAAATAGACAGGGCCCTGGGGGAGACACATACAAATAGACAGGGCCCTGGGGGGGAGACACATACAAATAGACAGGGCCCTGGGGGGAGACATACAAATAGACAGGGCCCTGGGGGGGAGACATACAAATAGACAGGGCCCTGGGGGGGGAGACATACAAATAGACAGGGCCCTGGGGGAGACATACAAATAGACAGGGCCCTGGGGGGGAGACATACAAATAGACAGGGCCCTGGGGGGGGGGGGACACATACAAATAGACAGGGCCCTGGGGGGGACACACACAAATAGACAGGGCCCTGGGGGGGGGGGGGGGACACACATACAAATAGACAGGGCCCTGGGGGGGGGACACATACAAATAGACAGGGCCCTGGGGGGGAGACACATACAAATAGACAGGGCCCTGGGGGGGGGGACACATACAAATAGACAGGGCCCTGGGGGGGGGGGGGGACACACATACAAATAGACAGGGCCCTGGGGGGGGGGGACACATACAAATAGACAGGGCCCTGGGGGGGGGACACACACAAATAGACAGGGCCCTGGGGGGGACACATAAATAGACATACAAATAGACAGGGCCCTGGGGGGGGGGGGGCACATACAAATAGACAGGGCCCTGGGGGGGGGAGACACATACAAATAGACAGGGCCCTGGGGGGGAGACACATACAAATAGACAGGGCCCTGGGGGAGACACATACAAATAGACAGGGCCCTGGGGGGAGACACACACAAATAGACAGGGCCCTGGGGGGGAGACATACAAATAGACAGGGCCCTGGGGGGGAGACATACAAATAGACAGGGCCCTGGGGGGGACACATACAAATAGACAGGGCCCTGGGGGGGACATACAAATAGACAGGGCCCTGGGGGGGGGGGGGGACACATACAAATAGACAGGGCCCTGGGGGGGGGACACATACAAATAGACAGGGCCCTGGGGGGGACACATACAAATAGACAGGGCCCTGGGGGGGGGGGACACATACAAATAGACAGGGCCCTGGGGGGGGGACACATACAAATAGACACATACAAATAGACAGGGCCCTGGGGGGGGGGGGGACACATACAAATAGACAGGGCCCTGGGGGGGGGGGGGGGGGGACACACACACAAATAGACAGGGCCCTGGGGGGGGGACACACATACAAATAGACAGGGCCCTGGGGGGGCACATACAAATAGACAGGGCCCTGGGGGGGGGAGACACATACAAATAGACAGGGCCCTGGGGGGGGAGACACATACAAATAGACAGGGCCCTGGGGGGGGGACACATACAAATAGACAGGGCCCTGGGGGACACACACACAAATAGACAGGGCCCTGGGGGGGACACACACAAATAGACAGGGCCCTGGGGGGGGGGGACACATACAAATAGACAGGGCCCTGGGGGGGGAGACACATACAAATAGACAGGGCCCTGGGGGGGGAGACACACACAAATAGACAGGGCCCTGGGGGGGGACACATACAAATAGACAGGGCCCTGGGGGACAGACACATACAAATAGACAGGGCCCTGGGGGGGGGAGACACACACAAATAGACAGGGCCCTGGGGGGAGACACACACAAATAGACAGGGCCCTGGGGGGAGACACATACAAATAGACAGGGCCCTGGGGGGGGGGAGACACACACAAATAGACAGGGCCCTGGGGGGGACACATACAAATAGACAGGGCCCTGGGGGGACAGACACATACAAATAGACAGGGCCCTGGGGGGGGGAGACACACACAAATAGACAGGGCCCTGGGGGGAGACACATACAAATAGACAGGGCCCTGGGGGGACAGACACATACAAATAGACAGGGACACAGGACACTTGACAGCAGTCTCTCTCTTATTCACCTGCATTATTTTTTATCCTGTAGAGCAGGAGATGGCCTGGTTTAGTGCCTACCAGAAGCCAGTCCTCTGTTATGTGTTAGGAGGAGAGATGGTCGTGATTAGTAAGTATGGATACATCCCAAATGTAGTGCACGAGAACTCTCGTCAAAAGTAGTGCACTACATAGGGAACACACATCACAGAGCAAAATTATAACAACGGTATTAAATTCTCCACGTCCTGCAAGACAGGGTTGCTTTGTTTACAAATGTCGCCTCAAAACTCATCAAGGTAACATTGCTACAACTAGCAGACAAGAGTTATCTGCTGGTTATCTGGTAAACAAACCAGTCAGCTAACTTAGTACCTACCTAGTTAACTAGTTTATGGCAACAATAATTTGCTGTTAGTTAGCTGACATTATCAACTTACCCCAAGCAGCAAGACAGTCAATCTGCAGAGGCAGTTTCTCCAGGATAGGGACCGGTTCGTAAGCGTCATGCATTGTGGAGTCTCGGTAGTTACCGGTAGTTTAGTTCGCCCTATAAATAATCTAGTAACGTTAGTGACAATAACAAAACATTTTTAAGCAACGTTACAAAAAAAGGTACGTCTGGAAATGTCAAGTCCAACCCCGTCGATTAAACCGTGTCTTTAATCCGTGCAGGTAACCTTAACATAATTACTCTGTCATTCGTTGAAGCCATGACATCCAAAGCAAATAGCGAGCAAATTGATTAGCGAACGAACTTTGCTTTATTAGCGAGAGGACACCAACAAGGATAACGCAAAATTCTCTATCATCTCCATGTTGGTCTTGACCGAACCTCTTAATTAATAATACAACTTAATTGACACAGAAATCTGAAATAAGTAGCTAAATACTTAGTCAATACTTAGTCAATAAGCTAACACAAGAGAGAGATAGATATAAATAAAGCTGCTAACACAGTGTCTGCTCCTTACTGACACGTCACGTGGTCAGTACATCAGAGAGGAAGAAGCGGAGCGAGAGGGGAAACTCCTCGCCAACAATATTTCTCCTCCGGAAGTTGGCGTTTTTTTTCCCACACACCAAGCGAGGAGGGTTTTTGTATTGGGAGTTTGGTCAACTAAAAAAATAAATAAAATGCAATGGCTTATTTGCTGCGTGAGGTTTATTTGATCGAATATAAGTTGCTTAGGTTGTTACGAGTGTACTGATATAAATGGGACACGTGACACACCGCCAACATTGACGAACATAAAAAACAACAACATTTATATCGAAGTTGTGCGTTAAAGGACGTGTATCTCCATTGTCAGAACGGCCACTCGAAATGCTGGTCAATATAATGGATAATATGTGAGTACAATCATGAGGGATGAATTAGAACAAGGCGAACCTAAACCAGCGTTCTAGTACCGGGTCGCAGTAGAGAATAATAAGTATCTTGTGACCCTAAAAAAAAAAAAAAAAATCACATAATACTATACACACATTGAATTAATTTGGTGACAAGGTTTTAATATAAACTTTAATCCCAGAATAAACAGCAAAAAATGCATACAATAAATGTAACAAAGAAACTACGACACAGACCCACTTTACTGTACATTAGATGCTGTCCTTATTTCCTGCTAAACCAAAAAAACAAACAATGCAGGACAATTTAACAATACAAAACCATATGCTGTATGTAGAATAAATTACTGGGTGAGTGGGCCTAGTCTGGCCTCACAGGCTGTGTTTAACTTGCACTGTGCCAGCGTTGGGGGAGGAGGTGGCAGAAACGAACATAAAAAGCCTCACTGTGACACATAATAATGCATTTAGCAAATCTGACAAATTATCAGACTGCACTGTGTCAATACTAATATAGATAGGTGTCAATGGCAGACTGACTGACTCACTGGGCCGAGTGACAAGTAGCATCCCAAATGGAGTGCACTACTGTTGACCAGGGACCATAGGGTAGTGCACTACTGTTGACCAGGGCCCCATAGGGTAGTGCCCTACTGTTGACCAGGGCCCCATAGGGTAGTGCACTACTGTTGACCAGGGCCCCATAGGGTAGTGCACTACTGTTGACCAGGGCCCATAGGGTAGTGCACTACTGTTGACCAGGCCCCATAGGGTAGTGCACTACTGTTGTGCACTTCCCTATGGGCCCTGGTCAACAGTAGTGTTCTATATAGGGAATAGGGCCCTGGTCAACAGTAGTACACTACCCTATGGGCCCTGCTCAACAGTAGTGTTCTATATAGGGCCCTGGTCAACAGTAGTGTTCTATATAGGGCCCTGGTCAACAGCAGTGTTCTATATAGGGCCCTGGTCAACAGCAGTGTTCTATATAGGGCCCTGGTCAACAGCAGTGTTCTATATAGGGTCCTGGTCTACAGTAGTGTTCTATATAGTGATTAGGGCCCTGGTCAACAGTAGTACACTACCCTATGGGCCCTGGTCAACAGTAGGGCACTACCCTATGGGCCCTGGTCAACAGTAGTGTTCTATATAGGGCCCTGGTCAACAGTAGGGCACTACCCTATGGGCCCTGGTCAACAGTAGGGCACTACCCTATGGGCCCTGGTCAACAGTAGGGCACTACCCTATGGGCCCTGGTCAACAGTAGGGCACTACCCTATGGGGCCCTGGTCAACAGTAGGGCACTACCCTATGGGCCCTGGTCAACAGTAGGGCACTACCCTATGGGCCCTGGTCAACAGTAGGGCACTACCCTATGGGGCCCTGGTCAACAGTAGTGCACTACAGAGGGAATAGGGGGCCATTTGGCAAAGCCGTAGAGTTTATTAGCGGCTGCATGGCGGTGCTCAAATGAACATAAAAGTGTTGTACATAAATATAGGATCTGAAGGTTCACTTAATTTAACTCCATCAATGGCTGCCTCGGAGAAACCCCTCCACTCGGTCATTCCATTTTGGATCTCTCCATCTTGGTTTTCAGAATTTCCTGGGGACAAAAAGCCAGAGAAACATGTGTCTCTGTTGAATGATGATAACACAAAATATAACTTTTGACTGAGCTTTTTTTTTGTTGTTGTTTTTTTTAAATAGACAAAAAATGTGACCGGCAGTCATTAGAGAGAGAAGTTCCTTATTTACCTCCTCTTCGTCAAGCATTGCTGGGAGGGCTCTGTAGAGAGGGAGACGGACAGACAGAGACAGACAGAGACAGACAGAGACAGACAGAGACAGACGACAGACAGAGACACAGACACAGAGAGAGAGGCAGGGAGAGAGAGACAGACGCAGAGAGAGAGAGAGAGAGAGAGAGACACAGAGAGACACAGAGAGAGAGACAGACAGAAACACAGAGAGAGAGAGAGAGAGACAGACACAGAGAGAGAGAGAGAGAGAGAGAGACGGACACAGAGAGAGAGACGGACAGAGAGAGAGAGACAGAGAGAGACAGAGAGAGACAGACAGAGACAGAGAGAGACAGACAGAGACCGAGAGAGACAGAGAGAGAGGGAGAGAGAGAGAGAAAGAGAATTGCTTATTTGTTCATGTAGGATTTTTTTTAAAGTACACAACCAGTCAAAAGTTTTAGAACACCTGCCTCATATTCAAGGGTTTTTATTTATTTATTTATTTACATTGCACAATAATAGCGAAGTCATCAAAACTATGATATGACACATATGGAATCATGTAGTAACCAAAAGTTTTAAACCAAATCAAAATATTTTAGCCACCCTTTGCCTTGCTTTGCACACTTGGTATTCTCTCAACCAGCTTCACCTGGAATGCTTTTCCAACAGTCTTGAATGAGTTTCCACATATGCTGAGCATGCTGTTTAAGTGTGCCTTGAATTCTAAATAAATCACTGACTGTGTCACCAGCAAAGCACCCCCACACCATCACACCTCCTCCTCCATGCTTCACGGCGGGAACCATGCGGAGATCATGCGTTCACCTACTCAGCATCTCACAAAGACACGGCGGTTGGAATCAAAAATCTCCAATTTGGACTCCAGACCAAAGCACAGATTTCCATCCGGTCTAATGCCCATTGTTCGTGTTTCTTGGCCCAAGCAAGTATCGTCTTCTTATTGGTGTCCTTTAGTAGTAGTTTCTTTGCAGCAATATGACCATGAAGGCCTGATTCACACAGTTGATGTTGAGATGTGTCTGTCTTTATTCGGACTGCAATCATCGGAGGTGCAGTGAACTCTAATGAACGGATCCTCTGCAGCAGAGGTTCCCGAATGGCGCAGCGGTCTAAGGCACTGCATAGCTACAGACACTGATTCGATACTACAACCCCACAGGGTGGCGCACGTCGTCCGGGTTAGGGGACGTCATTGTAAATAAGAATTTGTTCTTAACTGGACTTGCCGAGTTAAATAAATTTAAAAAACTTGTGGGTCTCCCATTCCTGTGGCGGTCCTCATGAGAGACAAATTCAGCATTGATGTTTTTTTGCGACTGAACTTGAAGAAACTTTCAAAGTTCTTAATGTTCCAGATGACTGACCGTCTTAAAGTAATGATGGACTGTCATTTCTCTTTGCTTATTCGAGCTGTTCTTGTCATAATATGGACTTGGTCCTATTTGGTAAAAGACCATAATTTGTATTTAACCTTTATTTAACCTTTATTTAACTCGGCAAGTCAGTTAAGAAAAATATTATTAATATTATAATTATTTACAATGACGGCCTACCAAAAGGCCTCCTTGCAGGGATGGGAGAATTTAGTATTAATTTATTTTAAATATAGGACAAAACACACATCACGACACTACATAAAGAGATACCTAAGACAACAACACAGCATGGCAGCAGCCCAACATGGTAGCAGCACAAAACATGGTACAAACATTATTGAGCACAGACAACAGCACAAGGGGCAGGAAGGAAGAGAGACAACAATACATCACGAAGCAGACACAACCGTCAGTAAGAGTGTGGAGATAGAACGGTCCAGTTGGAGTGTTTGTTGCAGCTCGTTCCAGTCGCTGAGGAGAGGAGCGACCCAGGGATGTGTGTGCTTTGGGGACCTTTAACAGAATATGACTGGCAGAATGGGTGTTGTATGTGGAGGATGAGGGCTGCAAAAGGTATCTCAGATAGGGGGGAGTGAGGCCTAAGAGAGTTTTATAAATAAGCATCAACCAGTGGGTCTTGCGATGGGTATACAGAGATGACCAGTTTACAGAGGAGTATAGAGTGCAGTGATGTGTCCTATAAGGAGCATTGGTGGCAAATCTGATGGCCGAATGGTAAAGAACATCTAGCCGCTCGAGAGCACCCTGACCTGTCGATCTAGAAATTAAGTCTCCGTAATCTATCATGGGTAGGATGGTCATCTGAATCAGGGTTAGTTTGGCAGCTGGGGTAAAAGAGGAGCGATTATGATAGAGGAAACCAAGTCTAGATTTAAAAAAAATGCAGAACTAAGAACAGATATAGCCCTTGGTTCACTCCAGATCTGACTGCCCTCGACCAGCACAAAAACATCCTGTGGCGGACTGCAATAGCATCGAACAGTCCCCGCGATATGCAACTGTTCAGGGAAGTCAGGAACCAATACACGCAGTCAGTCAGGAAAGCTAAGGCCAGCTTCTTCAGGCAGAAATTTGCATCCTGTAGCTCCAACTCCAAAAAGTTCTGGGACACTGTGAAGTCCATGGAGAACAAGAGCACCTCCTCCCAGCTGCCCACTGCACTGAGGCTAGGGAACACGGTCACCACCGACAAATCCATGATTATTGAAAACTTCAACAAGCATTTCTCAACGGCTGGCCATGCCTTCCGCCTGGCTACTCCAACCTCGACCAACAGCTCCGGCCCCCCCGCAGCTCCTCGCCCAAGCCTCTCCAGGTTCTCCTTTACCCAAATCCAGATAGCAGATGTTCTGAAAGAGCTGCAAAACCTGGACCCGTATAAATCAGCTGGGCTTGACAATCTGGATCCTCTATTTCTGAAACTATCCGCCGCCATTGTCGCAACCCCTATTATCAGCCTGTTCAACCTCTCTTTCATATTGTCTGAGATCCCCAAGGATTGGAAAGCTGCCGCAGTCATCCCCTCTTCAAAGGGGGAGACACCCTGGACCCAAACTGTTACAGACCTATATCCATCCTGCCCTGCCTATCTAAGGTCTTGAAAGCCAAGTCAACAAACAGGTCACTGACCATCTCGAATCCCACCGTACCTTCTCCGCTATGCAATCTGGTTTCCGAGCCGGTCACGGGTGCACCTCAGCCACACATCATAAATCGATAAAAGACAGTACTGTGCAGCCGTCTTCATCGACCTTGCCGGATGACTGCAGACTTGCCTGGTTGGATGACTGCCTTGCCTGGTTCACCAATTACTTTGCAGACAGAGTTCAGTGTGTCAAATCGGAGGGCATGCTGTCCGGTCCTCTGGCAGTCTCTATGGGGGTGCCACAGGGTTCAATTCTCGGGCCGACTCTTTTCTCTGTATATATCAATGATGTTGCTCTTGCTGCGGGCGATTCCCTGATCCACCTCTACGCAGACGACACCATTCTATATACTTTCGGCCCGTCATTGGACACTGTGCTATCTAACCTCCAAACGAGCTTCAATGCCATACAACACTCCTTCCGTGGCCTCAAACTGCTCTTAAACGCTAGTAAAACCAAATGCATGGTTTTCAACCGATCGCTGCCTGCACCCGCTTGCCCGACTAGCATCACCACACTGGATGGTTCCGACCTTGAATATGTGGACACCTATAAGTACCTAGGTGTCTGGCTAGACTGCAAACTCTCCTTCCAGACCCATATCAAACATCTCCAATCGAAAATCAAATCAAGAGTCAGCTTTCTATTCCGTAACAAAGCCTCCTTCACTCACGCTGCCAAGCTTACCCTAGTAAAACTGACTACCCTACCGATCCTCGACTTCGGCGATGTCATCTACAAAATTGCTTCCAACACTCTTCTCAGCAAACTGGATGCAGTTTATCACAGTGCCATCCGTTTTGTCACTAAAGCACCTTATACTACCCACCACTGCGACTTGTATGCTCTAGTCGGCTGGCCCTCGCTACATATTCGTCGCAAGACCCACTGGCTCCAGGTCGCCTACAAGGCCATGCTAGGTAAAGCTCCGCCTTATCTCAGTTCACTGGTCACGATGGCAACACCCATCCGTAGCACGCGCTCCAGCAGGTGTATCTCACTGATCATCCCTAAAGCCAACACCTCATTCGGCCGCCTTTCGTTCCAGTACTTTGCTGCCTGTGACTGGAACGAATTGCAAAAATCGCTGAAGTTGGAGACCTTTATCTCCCTCACCAACATCAAACATCAGCTATCTGAGCAGCTAACCGATCGCTGCAGCTGTACATAATCTATTGGTAAATAGCCCACCCATTTTCACCTACCTCATCCCCACAGTTTTTATTTATTTACTTTTCTGCTCTTTTGCACACCAATATCTCTACCTGTACATGATCATTTATCAATCCAGTGTTAATCTGCAATATTGTAATTATTCGCCTACCTCCTCATGCCTTTTGCACACATTGTATATAGACTCCCCTTTTTTTTCTACTGTGTTATTGACTTGTTAATTGTTTACTCCATGTGTAACTCTGTGTTGTCTGTTCACACTGCTATGCTTTATCTTGGCCAGGTCGCAGTTGTAAATGAGAACTTGTTCTCAACTAGCCTACCTGGTTAAATAAAGGTGAAATACAAAATAAAAAAAATAACCTGCAGCTTTGATATGTGCTGAGAGAAGGACAGTGTACCGTCTAGCCATACTCCCAAGTACTTGTATGAGGTGACTACCTCAAGCTCTAAACCCTCAGAGGTAGTAATCACACCGGTGGGGAGAGGGGCATTCTTCTCACCAAACCACATGACCTTTGTTTTGGAGGTGTTCAGAACAAGGTTAAGGGCAGAGAAAGCTTGTTGGACACTAAGACAGCTTTGTTGTAGAGCGTTTAACACAAAATCCGGGGAGGGGCCAGCTGAGTATAAGACTGTATCATCTGCATATAAATGGATGAGAGAGCTTCCTACTGCCCGAGCTATGTTGTTGATGTAAATTGAGAAGAGCGTGGGGACTAGGATCGAGCCCTGGGGTACTCCCTTGGTGACAGGCAGTGGCTGAGACAGCAGATGTTCTGACTTGATACACTGCACTCTTTGAGAGAGGTAGTTAGCAAACCAGGCCAAAGACCCCTCGGAGACACCAATACTCCTTAGCCGTCCCACAAGAATGGAATGTTCTACCGTATCAAAAGCTTTGGCCAAGTCAATAAAAATAGCAGCACAACATTACTTAGAATCAGGGGCAATGGTGACATCATTGAGGACCTTTTAAGATTGCAGTGACACATCCATAACCTGAGCAGAAACCAGATTGCATACCAGAGAGAATACTATAGACACCCACCCCTACATGGTCACAACACAACTAATTGCCTCAAACACATTAAGAAGGAAAGAAATTCCACAAATGAACTTTTAACAAGTCACACCTGTTAATTGAAGCGGGTTGAAAGAATGCCAAGAGTGTGCAAAAGCTGTCATCAAGGCAAAGGGTGGATACTTTGAAGAATATAAAATATGTTGATTTGTTTAACACTTTTTTGTTTTTTTTGGTTGAGTGTTGTCGGGCCCAGGAGTGTGAAGGTGAACGGAAAGGCTCTGGAGCAACGAACCGCCCTTGCTGTCTCTGCCTCTCCGGTTCCCCTCTCTCCACTGGGATTCTCTGCCTCTAACCCTATTACAGGGGCTGAGTCACTGGCTTACTGGGGCTCTCTCATGCCGTCCCTGGAAGTGGTGCTTCACCTGAGTGGGTTGAGTCACTGATGTGATCTTCCTGTCTGGGTTGGCGCCCCCCCCTTGGGTTGTGCCGTGGCGGAGATCTTTGTGGGCTATACTCAGCCTTGTCTCAGGATGGTAAGTTGGTGGTTGAAGATATCCCTGTAGTGGTGTGGGGGCTGTGCTTTGGCAAAGTGGGTGGGGTTATATCCTTCCTGTTTGGCCCTGTCCGGGGGGGTCCTCGGATGGGGCCACAGTGTCTCCTGACCACTCCTGTCTCAGCCTCCAGTATTTATGCTGCGGTAGTTTGTGTGTCAGAAGGCTGGGGTCAGTTTGTTATATCTGGAGTACTTCTCCTGTCCTATTCGGTGTCCTGTGTGAATTTAAGTGTGCTCTCTCTAATTCTCTCTTTCTCAGAGGACCTGAGCCCTAGGACCATGCCTCAGGACTACCTGACATGATGACTCCTTGCTGTCCCCAGTCCACCTGGCCGTGCTGCTGCTCCAGTTTCAACTGTTCTGCCTGTGATTATGATTATTTGACCATGCTGGTCATTTATGAACATTTGAACATCTTGGCCATGTTCTGTTATAATCTCCACCCGGCACAGCCAGAAGAGGACTGGCCACCCCTCATAGCCTGGTTCCTCTCTAGGTTTATAATCTCCACCCGGCACAGCCAGAAGAGGACTGGCCACGCCTCATAGCCTGGTTCCTCTCTAGGTTTCTTCCTAGGTTCTGGCCTTTCTAGGGAGTTTTTCCTAGCCACCGTGCTTCTACACCTGCATTGCTTGCTGTTTGGGGTTTTAGGCTGGGTTTCTGTACAGCACTTTGAGATGTCAGCTGATGTATGAAGGGCTATATAAATGAATTTGATTTGACTTTTATTCGACAACGTAGAAAATAGTACAAATAAAGAAAAACCCTGGAATGAGCAGATGTTTCCAGACATTTGACTGGTACTGTACATAATTATGAACAGTCTAGCATATATTCATATATATTGCTTTAGAAACAATGACAACCACCATTCACGCCAATAAAGCATTTCTTGAATTGCGAGCAGAGAGGTGATCAGTTATACAGTATAATGAACATAGCATTAACTTGGGCCAATACACTTCAAAATGTTCATTTCTTTCCTACTCACACATCAGCAACAGTTGTGGGAATGTTTTCTTCAACCCATTTCAGGTCTTCATCCTAAGAACAAGAGAAAGGATACATTGATTTATTTGGATATACGCAAAACAGTGTCTTGAATCAGATTGGACTGTGAAAAGATGACGAAGTCATCAGACCCCAACCAGCCTTTTAAGTTGGTGGTTGAAGATATCCCTAATTCTTTCTCTTGGAGGCCCTTGGAGCATACACACTGTTGATTGTGTTGCTGCAGACATGCCCAAAGTAACTCCCCCTCTGGGATAGTATATATATATATATATATATTGAATTGACTCGCCGCTTCACTGAGTAGTTTTGAATTGAATTGGACTGACCTCTTTACTGAGTAGTTTTGAATTGAATTGGACTGACCTCTTTACTGAGTAGTTTTGAATTGAATTGGACTGACCTCTTTACTGAGTAGTTTTGAATTGAACTGACCTCTTTACTGAGTAGTTTTGAATTGAATTGACTCGCCGCTTCACTGAGTAGTTTTGAATTGAATTGGACTGACCTCTTTACTGAGTAGTTTTGAATTGAATTGGACTGACCTCTTTACTGAGTAGTTTTGAATTGAACTGACCTCTTTACTGAGTAGTTTTGAATTGGACTGACCTCTTTACTGAGTAGTTTTGAATTGGACTGACCTCTTTACTGAGTAGTTTTGAATTGGACTGACCTCTTCACTGAGTAGTTTTGAATTGGACTGACCTCTTCACTGAGTAGTTTTGAATTGGACTGACCTCTTCACTGAGTAGTTTTGAATTGGACTGACCTCTTCACTGAGTAGTTTTGAATTGGACTGACCTCTTCACTGAGTAGTTTTGAATTGAATTGGACTGACCTCTTCACTGAGTAGTTTTGATTTGAATTGGACTGACCTCTTCACTGAGTAGTTTTGAATTGAATTGGACTGACCTCTTCACTGAGTAGTTTTGAATTGGACTGACCTCTTTACTGAGTAGTTTTGAATTGAATTGGACTGACCTCTTCACTGAGTAGTTTTGAATTGGACTGACCTCTTCACTGAGTAGTTTTGAATTGGACTGACCTCTTCACTGAGTAGTTTTGAATTGGACTGACCTCTTCACTGAGTAGTTTTGAATTGGACTGACCTCTTCACTGAGTAGTTTTGAATTGGACTGACCTCTTCACTGAGTAGTTTTGAATTGGACTGACCTCTTCACTGAGTAGTTTTGAATTGAACTGACCTCTTTACTGAGTAGTTTTGAATTGGACTGACCTCTTCACTGAGTAGTTTTGAATTGGACTGACCTCTTCACTGAGTAGTTTTGAATTGGACTGACCTCTTCACTGAGTAGTTTTGAATTGGACTGACCTCTTCACTGAGTAGTTTTGAATTGAACTGACCTCTTTACTGAGTAGTTTTGAATTGGACTGACCTCTTCACTGAGTAGTTTTGAATTGGACTGACCTCTTTACTGAGTAGTTTCTGTGACTGGGATCCATTAGTCTCAGCCTTGGTGCCTCTCATCTTCATCCCCTCTGGAACAGAAATGTGGAGTTTGATACAGTTCCTTCAGAAAGTATTCATACCCACACACACAGCTGGTTAGCAAACTACTGAGGTTCGTCTGATGAATCAGGCTGTAATACACAATGAATTGATATACATCCTGAAACTAGATAAAGTTAATTGTATATTTGATATTCGGTTTTACCTCTGTGGTAAACTGAACCATATACAGGGCCTTCAGAAAGTATTCATACCCCTTGACTTATTCCACATTGTGTTGTGTTACAGCCTGAATTCAACATGGATTAAATCAATTTTTTTTCTCACAAATCTAATAAATAAATAAAAAATATATTTAATTAATTTTGAATTCAGGCTATAACACAACAAAATGTCAAGGGGTGTAAACACTTTTAGAAGGCACCGGAGAGACCAGGGTCCGGGTCATTTCAGGAAGTACACTGAAATTCCAATTCTCGTCAATGAATTGACACCAACCCCGCCAGACTGGAGTTGGCCCCAACCCCGCCAGACTGGAGTTGGCCCCAACCCCGCCAGACTGGAGTTGGCCCCAACCCCGCCAGACTGGAGTTGGCCCCAACCCCGCCAGACTGGAGTTGGCCCCAACCCCGCCAGACTGGAGTTGGCCCCAACCCCGCCAGACTGGAGTTGGCCCCAACCCCGCCAGACTGGAGTTGGCCGCCAGACTGGAGTTGGCCCCAACCCCGCCAGACTGGAGTTGGCCCCAACCCCGCCAGACTGGAGACCGCCAGACTGGAGTTGGCCCCAACCCCGCCAGACTGGAGTTGGCCCCAACCCCGCCAGACTGGAGTTGACCCCAACCCCGCCAGACTGGAGTTGACCCCAACCCCGCCAGACTGGACTTGACCCCAACCCCGCTAGACTGGACTTGACCCCAACCCCGCTAGACTGGACTTGACCCCAACCCCGCTAGACTGGACTTGACCCCAACCCCGCTAGACTGGACTTGGCCCCAACCCCGCTAGACTGGACTTGACCCCAACCCCGCTAGACTGGACTTGACCCCAACCCCGCTAGACTGGACTTGACCCCAACCCCGCTAGACCGGACTTGACCCCAACCCCGCTAGACCGGACTTGACCCCAACCCCGCGAGACTGGAGTTGACCCCAACCCCACTGGAGATCCCTATTGTCATATATTATAGCGATACAGCAGGAAATCCCAACGTTAAACTGGTTAAAGTCTTTCACCAAAGGCTTCATTCAGCATGGGTTCCTTGGCTTCATCCTCCTCATCGTCTTCATCGATCAGAGGGGAATGGGAGAACCTGCGAGAACACAACACAGCCTCAGACAGGTGCTACCTACCTACATACCTACATACATACATACCTACATACATGTTACTACACTGTTACTATTGTAATGTATACACTTACTATTAGATATGTATATATTATAAGTGTTATTACAAATGACCTCTGACCTCTGGCTGTTGGCGGAGGGTCGTAGCAACACCATGATGACCAGGAGGATGGTGGAAAAGAGGAGGCGCCAGAAGGCATCGTCCACCCACAAATCCCTCCAACCCTGAGACACACAGTGGCAGACACACAGAGACACACAGAGACGCACAGAGACACAGAGAGACACAGAGAGACACAGAGAGACACAGAGAGACACAGAGAGAGAGACAGAGACACAGAGACACACAGAGAGAGAGACACAGTGTATTAAAAACACAAGACAACAGCATCATCAAGCATCATTTGTTTAGAATATGTAGCTATACACTGAGCAAAAATAATACATTTAAAAAAAACGCAAACTGCAACAATTTCAAAAGAAGTTCATAAGGAAAATCAGTCAATTAAAAAAAAAAAGTCATTAGGCCCTAATCTATGGATTTCACATGACTGGGAATACAGATGTGCAACTGTTGGTCTCAAAAACAAAACAAATACAAATAATTTAAACAAGTAAGGGCATGTAGGGTAGGTAGGTAGGGGTGTGGATCAGAAAACCAGTCAGTATCTGGTGTCCACCATTTGCCTCATGCAGCGTGACGCATCTCCTTCACATAGAGTTGATCAGGCTGTTGATTGTGGCCTGTGAAATGTCGTCCCACTGAGAAGAGTTTTTGGAGCGTATGGAACATTTTCTGGGAAACATGGGACCAATACTTTGTTTTTTTGTTCAGTGTAAAATCTACCAACTCACCGTCTGGCAGTCGACCAGCTTAAACACTTTGGTCGTCCAGACGATGAAGATAATAGAAGCTACGGGAACAAAACAAAGTGAAGAGATAAGTTATTTACTTTATTAATTTATCATGTATTCAATAAGTCAATATTGAGATTACAGAAACTATTTTTTTCAAGTAAGTACCCGAGTACAACACAATTCATATCAAATTGAAAAGCTGTGCCATTCATACCACTGTGACATTAAAAGCATCCATAAGTAATTCCTTTCAACTCACCCAGAACAGAGAAGATGAGTGTGTTGGTGAAATGCTGATACAGAGACAGCTTCACCACGTTCCTACGCAGCTTCAGAAGACGAGTGGTCTGGGACAAGCTTATGAAGATCCACCACATCACACAGGAGTCAATGAGAGAGAGACTCAGGTTAGCCACCAGGGCTACGGTCCCATAGAAACCCTGAAGAGACAGAGAGAGAGAGAGAGACAGAGACAGAGAAAGAGAGAGAAAGAGAAACAGAGAGAGAGAGAAACAGAGAAAGAAAGAGAGAAAGAAAGAAAGAAAGAGAGAGAGAAAGAAGAGAGAGAAAGAGAGAGAGAGAGAGAGAGAGAGAGAGAGAAAGAGAGAGAAAGAGAGAAAGAAGAGAGAGAGAGAGAGAGAAAGAGAGAGAGAGAGAGAGAAAGAAAGAAAGGAAGAAAAATATTGAGGACAGAGAGATGCATCCAAACTTCACAAGGTGTCTCAAACTGATCTAGATGAGAAGTGTAGTGATGACACTAGATGAGAAGTGTAGTGATGACACTAGATGAGAAGTGTAGTGATGACACTAGATGAGAAGTGTAGTGATTGCACTAGATGAGAAGTGTAGTGATTGCACTAGATGAGAAGTGTAGTGATTGCACTAGATGAGAAGTGTAGTGATTGCACTAGATGAGAAGTGTAGTGATTGCACTAGATGAGAAGTGTAGTGATTGCACTAGATGAGAAGTGTAGTGATGACACTAGATGAGAAGTGTAGTGATGACACTAGATGAGAAGTGTAGTGATTAATCCAAACTGTCGCTACTCACTCCTGTGACGCGCAGTACTCCCTCCACGGAGGAGAAGAGCAGGTAGAGCAGGCCTACTGCTGCTAGCCGGTGGACTGTGGTGCCCAGCCTGGGTCTGCGAGAGGCAGAGCAGGAAAACAGGGCGAAAATCAGGGCCTGTACTCACAAAAGTCTCAAGAGAGTACAGATCTAGGACCAGCCCCCCCCCCCCCTTTTTTAATTTTTAGATCACACAAAAAAATGGGGGTCTGATCCTCGATTAACACTTTTGCTCGGAGACGCTTCGTGAATACGGGCCCAGATGTGTGGTCAAAGCTAGGCCATAAAACCAGGGCGTTGGTGTGTGTGTGTGTGGGCTTGTATTAGTATCCTCGTGGGTACCGGAAATCCCCAGAAGTCCCCACAAGGATAGTGAAACCTACGCTGTGTGTGTGTGTGTGTGTGTGTCACACACATAGTGTGTCCTTGTGCATGTAAATGAACACTGTACAAGATTGTAGTGTGAGGGAATCTCTCTATTAATACCATTGTCAGGGTTTGTTTATTTCGTACCATCATTGGCTCATTGGTGAAATTAGCATTATGACAATATATTTAATTAAATCATTCAAAACCCTTTATTAATGCAATTGCAGACAGAAGTTGACAACAGGAACAGTAACAGAGCACGTATATTTCCGAGTAAGTTCTGCGTCAAACAAAACAACAACAAAAAAGTCTCAAGTTATTTTTTTATAAACCCAAAAGTCCCGCCTTCGTGATGTCACTGACCACACCGTTACCTTTTTACTCCTGAGACCAAAACCCTGTATCCATGGCGATACAAACATAAGAGTTTCAGTGTTTATTTAAAAGCTAGGCAATAAAAATGTCCCCCTCCCCAGAACGTTGATTTATTGTTGAATGTCTAACTGGTCTCATCTCCCACACTCCCAGAGTTCTGTCTGCAGAGCGATGAGAAATTGACGTTGTCTGACTGCCCTGCCTGTCCCTGACTGCCCTGCCTGTCCCTGACTGCCCTGCCCTGTGTCTGACTGCCCTGCCCTGTGTCTGACTGCCCTGCCCTGTGTCTGACTGCCCTGCCCTGTGTCTGACTGCCCTGCCCTGTGTCTGACTGCCCTGCCCTGTGTCTGACTGCCCTGCCCTGTGTCTGACTGCCCTGCCCTGTGTCTGACTGCCCTGCCTGTCTCTGAATGCCCTGCCTGTCTCTGAATGCCCTGCCTGTGTCACACATTATGAGACAGAGCTGTGGAGCAATTCCAAAACTATAAAATGAATATATAAATGAATATATAAATGAATATATATATATATATATAGTTAATCTATAGTCTGGGACCCTATAAATGTAAGTCTTATAACCTCTCCTTCTATTAATATAACATAAGCATAATCAATTATTCTAATACGTCAAACATCTGTACAGCCCCAAATCATGAGCGCTCGGTGAATCCTCACACCATACAGTCAGTAGGTGATGGACAATGACAACAGTTCAGTTCAGTTCTGAACCCATAGACTAGTGTAATTCATATTGTACGCTTTCCAAATGCCACTCTATTCCTTTAAAACATAGTGCACTACTTTTGACCGTGGACCCTAGTTCACTATTAAAAAGGGAAATAAGGGAGGCATTTGGGATGAACTCACTTGACGATGCCGTACCCCAGACTGACTATGAGCACCAGGATGCGAGCCAGAGATCTCTTCAGAGCAGACAGCAACTCGGCAAAGATTACAGCACCTTGGACTGTGGAGGGAGAACATTTAAAAACATTATTATTATTTTTTTTTTTTAAAAGTAGATGTGAGTTGGAAGTAAATTTTGCAGATTTACAAAAAGAGAATGACCATGATGCAACTCTCTCCATCAAATCAACCAATCGACATCCAAACATTTTTTTTTTTTTTTTTTTTTAAAAAGACAGTGCATTTCAAAATAAGAGCGTGAATTTAACCGACCATAGTCTCCTCTGTAGCGGATGCTCTGGTACTCGGAGTAGAAGACGGCCTTCTCCAGCATGCCCAGGAGGATCACTCCTCCAATCCAGAACTGGATCCTCAACAGATCTTTCCAGTAACAGGCCGACCAGAAGAGCCAGAGCGCCCCGAAGAAAACATACACTATACACATCGCCATGTAGAACTGGGGAAGAACAAACACGGCACCATGTAGAACTAGGGACCCTAGACCTGACACTGACCCTAGACCTGACACTGACCCTAGACCTGACACTGACCCTAGACCTGACCTAGACCTGACACTGACCCTAGACCTGACACTGACCCTAGACCTGACCTGACCCTAGACCTGACCCTAGACCTGACACTGACCCTAGACCTGACACTGACCCTAGACCTGACCCTAGACCTGACACTGACCCTAGACCTGACACTGACCCTAGACCTGACCCTAGACCTGACACTGACCCTAGACCTGACCCTGACCCTAGACCTGACACTGACACTGACCCTAGACCTGACCCTGACCCTAGACCTGACCCTGACCCTAGACCTGACCCTAGACCTGACCCGAGACCTGACACTGACCTTAGACCTGACCCGAGACCTGACCCGAGACCTGACACTGACCCGAGACCTGACCTGACCCTAGACCTGACGCTGACCCTAGACCTGACCCTAGACCTGGCGCAGTATACAGCATTCTCCTGTTATTTTATGTTTCTCTTGTTTCTTGTGTACTTTTTTTCCAGTTACATTATTTTGATATTGAATGGTGCACTGTTAGGGTGGGCTGAAACACACCATCATTAGAGGCCAGTCTGCAGGGGAGGAGTATTCACGAGGCCCCTTCATCTCCACGGTCACTGTAAATACACAGACAGGCAGTCAGACACAGGGCAGTCAGACACAGGGCAGTCAGACACAGGGCAGTCAGACACACGCAGGGCAGTCAGACACAGGGCAGTCAGACACAGGCAGGGCAGTCAGAGACAGGCAGGGCAGTCAGAGACAGGCAGGGCAGTCAGACACAGGCAGGGCAGTCAGACACAGGCAGGGCAGTCAGAGACAGGCAGGGCAGTCAGAGACAGGCAGTCAGACAACGTCAATTTCTCATCGCTCTGCAGACATAAGGGATCTTCAATGACGAAGCACTAAGTCAAAAGGGCCTATGTTCATATTAGAGTGTGTCAGTTACGGTAATACTGACTGATGAAGGCCAAGTTTCCCTGGACATCATTAGGCTCCTCCTCCTCTGCTCCAGGGCGCCCCCCGCTGGCATCTCCACGCTGCTGCGGCTGTACCTTCACTATAAACAGGTAGGGGCTGTCGGACCAAGCCTTGGCCACTGCACCTATATCCTTCAAGGGGTCACATGACAAGACACTTCGAACGCATCCCAAATAGCACCCTGTTCCCTATTTTAGACAGTGGTGGCGGAAAAAAAGTACCCGATTGTCATACTTAAGTAAAAGATACCTTAATATAGAATGACTCAAGTAAACGTGAGTCACCATACGGACACGCCTGGAACCCAAATGGATGACGTCGCGCAATTGAGAGTCGAGTGTGGAGTTAAATATATTTAAAACTAAATTTCTTTTAAGTATCAAAAGAAAATGTAATTGCTCAAATATACTGAAGTATCAAAAGTATAAATAATTTAAAAATTCCTTATATTAAGCACACCAGATGGCACCATGTTCTGGTTTTGTTTAATATATGGATAAGGAGGGGCACGCGCCAACACTCAGACATGTGTGTTTAGTGAGTCCACCAGATTAGATGCAGTAGGACCAGAGATGTTCTCTTGATAAGAGTGTGAATTAGACCATTTTCCTGTCCTGCTAAGCATTCAAAATGTTACTTTTAAGGTTTCAGGGAAAATAGACGGGGTAAAAAGTACATTGTTATTTTCTTTAGGAATGTAGTGACATAAAAATAAGTTGTCAAAAATATAAATGGTAAAGTACAAATAACTCAAAAAACGACTTATGTAGTACTTTAAAGTGTTTTTTTACTTAAACTACTTTACACCAGTGTACTTAGTCCACTACTTTTGACCAGGGTCCATATGCTGCCATTTCAGAAACACACTTTCAATGCAAAACACATTTAGAAACAGGCGTGACTATGTACAACCTGTTTACAGAAATTTTATAAAACAGAGTTCTGATTGGCTTACCGGCTTTTCCAGCCACCCCTGCGGAGCACTCTGATTGGAAGGCCTGCCTTCCTCGCTCTAAACAACAACAGAGTAAGAGATGGGTTTGGGTCCATTTGATTTCAATCACTTTTTGACCGCACCTCTTGATCTGAACAAAACATTCTCTACATATTTGCCCAAAAAAACAGAAACACCTTATTTACTTAAGTATTCAGACATTTTGCTGTGAGACTCGACATTGAGCTCAGGTGCATCCTGTTTCCATTGATCATCCTTGAGATGTTTCTACAACTTGATTGGTGTCCACCTGTGGTAAATTCAATTGATGGGACATGATTTGGAAAGGCACACACCTGTCTATATAAGGTCCACAGTTGACAGTGCATTTCAGAGCAACAACCAACCCGTGAGGTCAAAGGAATTGTCCGTAGAGCTCTGAGGCAGGATTGTGTCGAGGCACAGATCTGGGGAAGGGTACCAAAACAGTTCTGCAGCATTGAAGGTCCCCAAGAACACAGTGGCCTCCATCATTCTTAAATGGAAGAAGTTTGGAACCACCAAGACTCTTCCTCGAGCTGCCCGGTCAAACTGAGCAATCGAGGGAGAAGGGCTTTGACCAAGAACCTGATGATCACTGACAGAGCTCCAGAGTTCCTCTGTGGAGATGGGAGAACCTTCCAGAAGGACAACCATCTCTGCAGCACTCCACCAATCAGGTCTTTATGGTAGAGTGGACAGACGGAAACCACTCCTCAGTAAAAGGCACATGACAGTCCACTTGGAGTTTTCCAAAAGGCACCTAAAGATTCTCAGACCATAAGATTAAAAGATTTAAAGACTTCCTAGTAGCAGATAAAGAAACGGAGGTACCAAGATGTAACTATTTGGCCTGAATGCCAAGAGTCACATCTTGAGGAAGCAGGGCACCATCCCTACGGTGAAGCCTGGTGGAGGTAGCATCATGCTGTGGGGATGTTTTTCAGAGGCAGGGACTGGGAGACCAGTGAGGATCAAGGGAAAGATGAACGAAGCAAAGTACAGAGAGATCCTTGATGAAAAGCTGCTCCAGAGCGCTCAGGACCTCTGGGATGAAGGTTCACCTTCCAACAGGACAAGGACCCTAAGCACACAGCCAAGACAACGCAGGAGTGGCTTCAGGACCTCAATGTCCTTGAGTGGCCCAGCCAGAGCCTGGACTTGAACCCGATCAAACATCTCTGGAGAGACCTGAAAATAGCTGTGCAGCAACGCTCCCCATCCAACCTGACAGAGCTTGAGAGGATCTGCAGAGAAGACTGGGAGAAACTCCCCAAATACAGGTGTGCCAAGCTTGTAGCGTCATACCCAAGAAGACTGGAGGCTGTAATCACTGCCAACGGGGCTTCAACCAAGTACTGAGTAAAGGGTCTGAATACTTAAGTAAATTTACAGATTTTTTTTTGTTTGTTTTGTTATAACAACAGCTTTTGCTTTGTCATTATGGGATATCATGTGTTATTTTATTTTAGAATAAGGCTGTAACGTAACAACACTTTTCTTTTTAAATCAATAATAGAATACCTGTGGGCTGATGAGGGGTTGATAGGGGCTGAAGTCTGTGTAGTACACCTGGAAGGAGGAATGGAGGGGGGAGGGGACAGCGATATAATACATCAACCAACAATTATAAGTCAGTGACATTTTGCTGCAGACTCGACATTGAGCCAGGTGCCCTGTTTCCCCCTTCATCCCCCAACATTGGAGTCCACCTGTGGTAAATTCAATTGATTGGACATGATTTGGAAAGGCACCCCTTCCATATAAGGTCAACAACAACCCCCCAGAGCAACAACCAACCCGTGAGGTCAAGGAATTGTCCGTAGACCCCAACAACAACCCCAACAACAACCCCCCTCCCTTCCCCCTCACACCCCAACAACAACCAACAACAACCCCAACAAAAAACCCCGGTCAACAGCAACGAGGGAGAACTTTGACCAACAACAACAAGCCCCAAGTTCCTCATGGGACAACCTTCCAGAAGGACAACAACAACAACCCCAACAACAAGAGTGGACAACAACCACTCCTCAGTAAAAACAACAGTCCCTTGGAGTTTTCCCCCTAAACATTCTCAGACCATAAACAAAAAGATTTAAAGACTTCCTAGTAGCAACAAAACAACTCCAAGATGTAACTATTTGGCCTGAATGCCAAGAGTCACATCTTGAGGAACAGGGCACCATCCCTACGGTGAAGCACACCCCAACAACAACCTCAGAGGCAGGGACTGGGAGACCAGTGAGGATCAACCCCAACAACAAGTACAGAATCCTTGATGAACAAGCTGCTCCAACTCCAGGACCTCTGGGATGAAGGTTCACCTTCCAACAGGACAAACACCCTAAGCACACAGCCAAGACAACGCAGGACCCCCAACAACAAACCCCAACCAACCTTCCCCCTCAAACATCTCTGGAACAACAACAAGCCAACAACAACCCCCCAACAACAACCACACCAACAACAACCACCCCAAAACAACCACCCTCCCTTCCCCCTCACACCCCAACAACAACCCCCCAACAACAACAACCACAACCCAAGAAGACCTTCCTTCCCCCTCAACCCAACAACAACAACTTAACAACAACAATTTTTTTGTTTGTTTTGTTATAACAACAGCTTTTGCTTTGTCATTATGGGATATCATGTGTTACCCCAACAATAAGGCTGTAACAACAACACTTTTCCCAACAACAACAACCCCAACAACAACTGTGTAGTACACCCCAACAACCACAACCACCCCAACAACAACAATGGCAACCCCCTCCCTTCCCCCTCACACCCCAACAACAACAACCCCCCAACAACAACAACAACCAACAACAACACACCCCAACAACAACCAACCCCAACAACAACAACAACCACCCCAAAAACAACCCCTCCCACCCCAACACAACCCCAACAACAACCCCCTCCCTTCCCCCTCACACCCCAACAACAACAACAACCACCCCAACAACCACCAACAACAACACCCCCCAACAACAACCAACCCCAACAACAACAACAACAACAACAACCCCAACAACAACAACCCCCCTCCCTTCCCCCCTCACACCCCAACAACAACAACCACCACCCCAACAACAACCACCAACCCCAACAACAAAACCCCAACAACAACCCCAACACACCCCAACAACAACAAACAACCACAACAACAACAACCACCCCAACCCCAACAACCCCAACAACCACAACCACCCCAACAACAACAACAGAAGAGCCGACCAAACCTCGGGTAGTAAAATGGTTGAGCAGTTGTCGAAGTACATGTATCCCTGACTGTAGAAGCCCCAACAACAACCCCAACAACAACAACAACAACAGAAGAGCCGACCAAACCTTGAGTAGTAAAATGGTTGAGCAGTTGTCGAAGTACATGTATCCCTGGCTGTAGAAGCCCCAACAACAACAACAACCCCAAAAACAACAACAACAACCCCAACAACAACAACAACAGAAGAGCCAACCAAACCTTGAGTAGTAAAAGGGTTGAGCAGTTGTCGAAGTACATGTATCCCTGGCTGTAGAAACCCCAACAACAACAACAACAACCCCAAAAACAACAACCCCAACATACAACAGCAGAGCCAACCAAACCTTGGGTAGTAAAAGGGTTGAGCAGTTGTCGAAGTACATGTATCCCTGACTGTTGAAGCCCCAACAACAACAACCCCAACAACAACAACCCCAACAGAAGAGCCGACCAAACCTTGGGTAGTAAAAGGGTTGAGCAGTTGTCGAAGTACATGTATCCCTGACTGTAGAAGCCCCAACAACAACAACCCCAACAACAACCCCAAAAACAACAACAACAACCCCAACAACAACAACAACAGAAGAGCCGACCAAACCTTGGGTAGTAAAAGGGTTGAGCAGTTGTCGAAGTACATGTATCCCTGACTGTAGAAGCCATTCCAGTCCTCCTTCAGCATGTGATCCAGACCAAACATAGTCAGTGCCTTGTTGTCCTACAGGAAGTAGAAATAGAAACGACTCACTGACTGGGCACTAAAACAAAACAAAAACAAACAAATGAAAAGGACAAAACAGGAGTATGTCTCCTCTAATGTAGAAATGATGTCGAACACATTACAGGCAACACACTATTTGTGG
>NC_088243.1:851897-889438 GCF_036934945.1 Oncorhynchus masou masou
GTCAGTAGTTCATGTCAGTAGTTCATATGTCAGTGGTTCATGTCAGTAGTTCATGTCAGTAGTTCATATGTCAGTGGTTCATGTCAGTAGTTCATATGTCAGTGGTTCATGTCAGTAGTTCATATGTCAGTGGTTCATGTCAGTAGTTCATGTCAGTAGTTCATATGTCAGTAGTTCATGTGTCAGTGGTTCATGTCAGTAGTTCATGTCAGTAGTTCATATGTCAGTAGTTCATGTCAGTAGTTCATGTCAGTAGTTCATGTCAGTAGTTCATATGTCAGTAGTTCATATGTCAGTGGTTCATGTCAGTAGTTCATGTCAGTAGTTCATATGTCAGTAGTTCATGTGTCAGTAGTTCATGTCAGTAGTTCATGTCAGTGGTTCATGTCAGTAGTTCATGTCAGTAGTTCATGTCAGTGGTTCATGTCAGTAGTTCATATGTCAGTGGTTCATGTCAGTGGTTCATGTCAGTAGTTCATATGTCAGTAGTTCATATGTCAGTAGTTCATGTCAGTGGTTCATGTCAGTAGTTCATATGTCAGTGGTTCATGTCAGTGGTTCATGTCAGTAGTTCATATGTCAGTGGTTCATGTCAGTGGTTCATGTCAGTAGTTCATATGTCAGTAGTTCATATGTCAGTGGTTCATGTCAGTGGTTCATGTCAGTAGTTCATATGTCAGTAGTTCATATGTCAGTAGTTCATGTCAGTAGTTCATGTCAGTGGTTCATGTCAGTAGTTCATGTCAGTAGTTCATGTCAGTAGTTCATGTCAGTAGTTCATGTCAGTTGTTGATGGTATAACCCAGTTTCATAACATTCATAAATCAATTTTACAATCCTATTTTCCCCGTCACATTTTGGAACGCTACATATGACGTCTGTATAAAGGAATAAAAAATCGTTGTGAATTTGACCTTTAGTTGAGTTGTCTAAAATCAGATACGTTACAATCTCATCAATACTTAAACATACAAAATGTGATATGATGATCCCAAAACAACATTTAAAAAAAAAAACCCCGCTGCCCATAACCTAAGGGGCAATATTTACAGTTCAAAGCAGGTGTCTCATTGATTGATTGAAAGAAGTTTGTTCACGGAAAAATGAAAGTTATTCTTCTGTTCTATTATTAATGTCAGTATTAGTTTTCTACGTATCTCTGAGATGATGTGGCCAGGTCCCTGTTTCTGTTCCTCAGATGCCTCTTACGAATCTTGATGACCCATTTCACACTGAAACTGGCAAAGTTTGCCGCCTTGAACAGAGCCATGAACACACCACACAGGATGGCTACGGTATTCACGGATTGGCTGTCACAATCTGTGGAGGAAACAATGGGTCAAATAATTCATTGATTCGTTATAGGCTCCCCCCCCCCCTCAGAACGGAGATAGGAGAAATAACTACACGAGCGGTCTCGAATAAGATAAACTAGAATAGGATAGAATGGACTAAAACCGAATATAGAAAAATACAAAACAGATACTTTTCTAATAATACAATATGAATGTGTTCACTTACATCTCTGACTTCTTGTACAAAGGGATCCTCCATTCAAACACAACAAAGAAAAGCTGAATGGCTTTTTGCTCTGATACAGGCCTCTTGTCATTTATATTTGACCACACTAGACTGGGAAGAACAGACAACAGCTGTCGTTACAAAATAATGTCAGCTACAACAATCATCTTTGTGCGACATGTTGTATGTTTTCTGCCACAGTAGATGCTAAAATTAATAATTTTGCTAATCTTATAAAAAAAAAATAAAGACAACATTTAAGGAAACCTGAATGTTTACAAACGATATACTGACCTCTTGCGGAACTCCATGGACTCGTTTTTCTTCCCAGAGGTCTTGACCAGTGACATCTTGACCCAGGTCCTGAAGCCTCAGAGAAGGTCACCATGGAGTAGTTCCTCTCACAGTCCTGCATGAACCCTGATTTATCCACGCTACAACAGAAGGTCGAGGGCAAAACGGTTGTTGTTGTACGCACATCTCATTACACGTAGGTTTCACGCTATTACCTCTAAACCAGAGATTTAAAACTCTATTACACTCTAAACCAGGGATTTAAAACTCTATTACTCTAAACCAGTGATTTTAAACTCTATTACACTCTAAACCAGGGATTTTAAACTCTATTACTCTAAACCAGAGATTTAAAACTCTATTACTCTAAACCAGGGATTTTAAACAATATTACACTCTAAACCTAGTGGTGTGGGGGCTGTGCTTTGGCAAAGTGGTGGGGTTATATCCTTCCTGTTTGGCCCTGTCCGGGGGTGTCCTCGGATGGGGCCACAGTGTCTCCCTGACCCCTCCTGTCTCAGTCTCCAGTATTTATGCTGCAGTAGTTTATGTGTCGGGGTCTGGGGTCAGTTTGTTATATCTGGAGTACTTCTCCTGTCAATTCGGTGTCCTGTGTGAATCTAAGTGTGCATTCTCTAATAATCTCCTCTCTCGGAGGACCTGAGCCCTAGGACCATGCCCCAGGACTACCTGACATGATGACTCCTTGCTGTCCCAGTCCACCTGGCTGTGCTGCTGCTCCAGTTTCAACTGTTCTGCCTTATTATTCGACCATGCTGGTCATTTATGAACATTTGAACATCTTGGCCATGTTCTGTTATAATCTCTACCCGGCACAGCCAGAAGAGGACTGGCCACCCCTCATAGCCTGGTTCCTCTCTAGGTTTCTTCCTAGGTTTTGGCCTTTCTAGGGAGTTTTTCCTAACCACCGTGCTTCTACACCTGCATTGCTGTTTGGGGTTTTAGGCTGGGTTTCTGTACAGCACTTTGAGATATCAGCTGATGTACGAAGGGCTATATAAATACATTTGATTTGAAATTTTGATTTAAACCATGGATTTTAAACAATATTACACTCTAAACTAGAAATGTTCAACTCTATTACTCTAAACCAGGGATTTTAAACTCTATTACACGCTAAACCAGGGATTTAAATATTACTCTAAACCATAGATTTAAAACTCTATTACTCTAAACCATGGATTTTAATATTACTCTAAACCAGAGATTTAAAACTCTATTACTCTAAACCAGAGATTTAAAACTCTATTACTCTAAACCAGAGATTTAAAACTCTTACGCTAAACCAGGGATTTTAAACAATATTACACTCTAAACTAGAAATGTTAAACTTTATTACTCTAAACCAGGGATTTTAAACTCTATTCCTGGAGGGCTGAGTTTGTGCTGGTGTTTTTTTAAATCTCCTTTCAATTCATGTCCAATCAAGACCTAGATAAGGGGAGGTGAGAGGAGTTCCGAACTAATCAATTAAGGTTGAAACCTGTGCTCTAAACGAACAAACTGGGGCAGTGCATTACCTTCTGGACAGGTCGTTGTATTAAACTGGGCTGACAGGTCGTTGTATTAAACTGGGCCAGTGCATTACCTCCCGGACAGGTCGTTGTACTAAACTGGGCTGACAGGTCGTTGTTCTAAACTGGGCTGACAGGTCGTTGTACTAAACTGGGCTGACAGGTCGTTGTATTAAACTGCGCTGACAGGTCGTTGTACTAAACTGGACTGACAGGTCGTTGTACTAAACTGGACTGACAGGTCGTTGTACTAAACTGGGCTGACAGGTCGTTGTACTAAACTGGGCTGACAGGTCGTTGTACCAAACTGGGCTGACAGGTCGTTTGTACTCGCTGGGCTGACAGGTCGTTGTACTAAACTGGGCTGACAGGTCGTTGTACTAAACTGGGCTGACAGGTCGTTGTACTAAACTGGGCTGACAGGTCGTTGTACTAAACTGGGCTGACAGGTCGTTGTACTAAACTGGGCTGACAGGTCGTTGTACTAAACTGGGCTGACAGGTCGTTGTACTAAACTGGGCTGACAGGTCGTTGTACTAAACTGGGCTGACAGGTCGTTGTACTAAACTGGACTGACAGCTCGTTGTACTAAACTGGGCTGACAGGTCGTTGTCCTACACTGGGATGACAGGTCGTTGTACTAAACTGGGCTGACAGGTCGTTGTATTAAACTGGGCTGACAGGTCGTTGTACTAAACTGGGCTGACAGGTCGTTGTACTAAACTGGGCTGACAGGTCGTTGTATTAAACTGGGCTGACAGGTCGTTGTACTAAACTGGGCTGACAGGTCGTTGTACTAAACTGGGCCAGTGCATTACCTCCCGGACAGGTCGTTGTATTAAACTGGGCTGACAGGTTGTTGTATTAAACTGGGCTGACAGGTCGTTGTACTAAACTGGGCTGACAGGTCGTTGTACTAAACTGGGCTGACAGGTCGTTGTACTAAACTGGGCTGACAGGTCGTTGTACTAAACTGGGCTGACAGGTCGTTGTACTAAACTGGGCCAGTGCATTACCTCCCGGACAGGTCGTTGTACTAAACTGGGCTGACAGGTCGTTGTACTAAACTGGGCTGACAGGTCGTTGTACTAAACTGGGCTGACAGGTCGTTGTACTAAACTGGGCTGACAGGTCGTTGTACTAAACTGGGCTGACAGGTCGTTGTATTAAACTGGGCTGACAGGTTGTTGTATTAAACTGGGCTGACAGGTCGTTGTACTAAACTGGGCTGACAGGTCGTTGTACTAAACTGGGCTGACAGGTCGTTGTACTAAACTGGGCTGACAGGTCGTTGTACTAAACTGGGCTGACAGGTCGTTGTACTAAACTGGGCTGACAGGTCGTTGTACTAAACTGGGCTGACAGGTCGTTGTACTAAACTGGGCTGACAGGTCGTTGTATTAAACTGGGCTGACAGGTCGTTGTACTAAACTGGGCTGACAGGTCGTTGTATTAAACTGGGCTGACAGGTCGTTGTACTAAACTGGGCTGACAGGTCGTTGTACTAAACTGGGCTGACAGGTCGTTGTACTAAACTGGGCTGACAGGTCGTTGTATTAAACTGGGCTGACAGGTCGTTGTACTAAACTGGGCTGACAGGTCGTTGTACTAAACTGGGCTGACAGGTCGTTGTACTAAACTGGGCTGACAGGTCGTTGTATTAAACTGGGCTGACAGGTCGTTGTACTAAACTGGGCCAGTGCATTACCTCCCGGACAGGTCGTTGTATTTGTCGAAGAGCATGTATGTGATGGCACTAAAATCCTCTTCTGTCTCGTTCTGACTGAACTGCAGGAAGATCAACTCTCTGTTTCTGACATCTGTTGGACCGCTGACCACCAAGGCTTGCTTCTACAACAACCAGGAGAGGAATTAATGTATTAAATGAATGACTGAATGGCTGACTGAACCAACCAACCAACTAATCTCAGAAACCCAGAACTAAAATATTACATAACTCTGTCAAATACCATTTATGTTACGTGCCCTGTCCATGAGAGATTAATAAGCAATCAACCAACCGACCAATCAACCAAGCAACCAATCAAGCAACCAAGCGACCAATCAACCAACCAAGCAACCAATCAACCAAGCAACCAACCGACGAATCAACCACCCAAGCAACCAACCAACCAATCAAGCAACCAAGCAACCAACCGACCAATCAACCAACCAACCAAACGACCAATCAACCAAGCAAGCGACTAATGAGTGAATGAAAATGCTTAGAAGAAATGTTGCCGTGATCTATCAATAGACGTGTTGTTCTCACCACAGTGTGGTTGGTGTAGGGGCTCTATAATAGTATGGTTCTCACCACAGTGTGGTTGGTGTAGGGGCTCTATAATAGTATGGTTCTCACCACAGTGTGGTTGGTGTAGGGGCTCTATAATAGTATGGTTCTCACCACAGTGTGGTTGGTGTAGGGGCTCTATAATAGTATGGTTCTCACCACAGTGTGGTTGGTGTAGGGGCTCCATAATAGTATGGTTCTCACCACAGTGTGGTTGGTGTAGGGGCTCTATAATAGTATGGTTCTCACCCCAGTGTGGGTAGTGTAGGGGCTACATAATAGTATGGTTCTCACCACAGTGTGGTTGGTGTAGGGGCTCTATAATAGTATGGTTCTCACCACAGTGTGGTTGGTGTAGGGGCTCTATAATAGTATGGTTCTCACCACAGTGTGGTTGGTGTAGGGGCTCTATAATAGTATGGTTCTCACCACAGTGTGGTTGGTGTAGGGGCTCTATAATAGTTTGGTTCTCACCACAGTGTGGTTGGTGTAGGGGCTCTATAATAGTATGGTTCTCACCACAGTGTGGTTGGTGTAGGGGCCAGTGTAGGTCACTTCCTCCATGACACAATCTCCTGGCTGGGGCTTCCCTGGGGTAACCAGCGGGGGGATATGGGCGTGGTAGTGGTGTTTACAGCTCAGCAACTGAGCCGAACCAGGGTACAGGGCGATGCCTGCTCACAAACAAAGACAAGAAAATAAAGTTTCATCAAGAAAACTAAGAATTCAATCAACTTGAACTTGTTCTCTCAAAAAAAGATAAATATAAGCATGTAATTCTGTTTTTTTTTATGTTTAAAAACGATATTCTCTCTGATCAGTATTGTAAAAATACAACCTGCTAAATTGACACCTTTATTAAACATAGGGTGAAGTTGCCCCTGGACGTTAATCTAGGGTCAGTTTCTGCATCCCACCCTTTTAAGGTTAGGATTGAGCGAGGCTGATCCTAGATCTGTACTTAAGAGCAGTTCCACCAACCTGGGGGAGAGAAGGCATCCACCTCCTTGTATGTGACAGACATGACAGGGTGACTGAGCTTCTCCATGAAGTCAGTGATGGTTTGATAGGCCAGGAACACAGCCACAGCAGTCAGCACCAGGTAGATGAACAGCAGCAGGACAGTGAACACGTTCTTCAGACAGGCCTTGTTGAACAGTGTAAATGGATTGCTGTTCACCATGTCCTCCTCTGGAATAATGCAGTAAATATAAAGGACAAAACTACTCAAATAATACTTCAATAGTAAGGAAAGATTGTTAATCAATACATGAATTACATATTATAGGTAATAAAATAGAGATAATATGAATATTACAGTAGTCTTTACAATATTATTTTTTTGGAATAGACTATAATAGGATATAATATAATAGACTATAATAGACTATAATAGGATAGACTATAATAGACTATAATAGGATAGAAAAGAATAGGATATAATATAATAGACTATAATAGACTATAATAGGATAGACTATAATATGATATAATATAATAGACTATAATAGGATAGACTATAATAGGATATAATAGACTATAATAGGATAGACTATAATAGGATATAATAGACTATAATAGGATAGAAAAGAACAGGATATAAAATAATAGACTATAATAGGATAGACTATAATAGGATAGAAAAGAATAGGATATAATATAATAGACTATAATAGGATAGACTATAATAGACTATAATAGGATCGAAAATAATAGGATATAATATAATGTAATAGACTATAATAGGATAGACTATAATAGACTATAATAGAATAGAAAAGAATAGGATATAATATAATAGACTATAATAGGATAGACTATAATAGGATAGACTATAATAGAATAGAATAGAAAAGAATAGGATATAATAGGATAGACTATAATAGACTATAATAGAATAGAATAGAAAAGAATAGGATATAATATAATAGACTATAATAGGATAGACTATAATAGGATAGAAAGGAATAGGATATAATATAATAGGATAGAAAAGAATAGGATAGACTATAGACTATAATAGAATAGAATAGAAAAGAATAGGATATAATATAATATAATAGACTATAATAGGATATAATAGACTATAATAGGATAGAAAAGAATAGGATATAATATAATAGACTATTATAGGATAGACTATAATAGAATAGAAAATACAATTGAATATAGTGAGAGAAAAAAATAGAACCTGGTAGAACACTGGCAATGGATTCTTCTGGCTCCTCCGGGCCACCGTTGGCACTGCCATTGTCTTGGTAGAAGTCTGGGGTTTGAAGTTCTTCCTCGTCATTGAACTGTATCAAATAAGGGTACAGATTTACATTGTTAATGGTTGATTTAACACAAAGTACCAGCGTATATAAAGTACACAGTGTCATCCACTTTTAGATCATGTAGGTCTGTAGACTTCCAAGTTCCCTACTGTAATTGTAAAACAAACGTCTTAAAAGTCACATGATATTGTTTCTATACGAGGATCACCTCCTAGAGAAGTCCCAATGTTTCCCCCCCAATTTCCTGAAAAGTGATCGATCAATACAGATAGATGCGATTGTAAAGTAATTGATAATGATATGAAATCAATAATCAATTAAAATCCATAACAGTCAGTAGCCATAACAGAACTTACTTCGTGGTATGACCGGGAGGTCTCCTTCCGAAGCATTCCGATTCGTCTTTAAAGAATACTTCGACTTACTATATAGTTCATTAAAACTCCGGATATTATAAATGATCCATTTTTATTCATAATATAATTTTCTCATCATGTGGATCTCGCGCAGGTGGAGATATTAAACCGGCGGATTCGTTCACGTTCGTGTGTAGTTTTAAAGCAGTAGAAAACACCTTTATTGTCCCTAGTTATTCTGCGAGCACTGACGATGTGACGTCCATTTCCTATGGTAATGAGGAAACTTTCAAAATAAAAGCCCGCGTTTCAAAACATTGCAAGGTGGATAACTAATGTAAAAGATATTACATTTTAATTAATGTCGAATTTTATTGTGCTTATAAACAAATGCAAGAAGGAATTTGTAAAAAAAATAGTTAAACGTTATTTTAAGACCATGTTGCCAATATTGGGCTTATAGTGAAAAATAAATGTTTCTTTGTGCCAATGTAAAAGTAGGGTCTGTAGAATCTATATATGGTGTCATTTAATTTCAACAAGTGCTCAGCTCAGCATATGTGGGAACTCCTTCAAGACTGTTGGAAAATCACTGCCTCATTGCCTGTATCCGCTACGGATCCGCAGTCAAACAACCACCCCTCATCACTGTCAAATGCTCCCTAAAACACTTTTGTGAGCAGGCCTTTCTAATCGACCTGGCCCGGGTATCCTGGAAGGACATTGACCTCATCCCGTCAGTTGAGGATGCCTGGTCATTCTTTAAAAGTAACTTCCTCACCATTTTAGATAAGCATGCTCCGTTCAAAAAATGCAGAACTAAGAACAGATATAGCCCTTGGTTCACTCCAGACCTGACTGCCCTCGACCAGCACAAAAACATCCTGTGGCGGACTGCAATAGCATCGAATAGTCCCCGCGATATGCAACTGTTCAGGGAAGTCAGGAACCAATACACGCAGTCAGTCAGGAAAGCTAAGGCCAGCTTCTTCAGGCAGAAATTTGCATCCTGTAGCTCCAACTCCAAAAAGTTCTGGGACACTGTGAAGTCCATGGTGAACAAGAGCACCTCCTCCCAGCTGCCCACTGCACTGAGGCTAGGTGACACGGTCACCACCGATAAATCCATGATTATCAAAAACTTCAACAAGCATTTCTCAACGGCTGGCCATGCCTTCCGCCTGGCTACTCCAACCTCGGCCAACAGCTCTGCCCCCCCCACCCCCGCTGCTACTTGCCCAAGCCTCTCCAGGTTCTCCTTTATCCAAATCCAGATGGGCAGATGTTCTGAAAGAGCTGCAAAACCTGGACCCGTACAAATCAGCTGGGCTTGACATTCTGGACCCTCTATTTCTGAAACTATCCGCCGCCATTGTCGCAACCCCTATTACCAGCCTGTTCAACCTCTCTTTCATATCGTCTGGGATCCCCAAGGATTGGAAAGCTGCCGCAGTCATCCCCCTCTTCAAAGGGGGAGACACCCTGGACCCAAACTGTTACAGACCTATATCCATCCTGCCCTGCCTATCTAAGGTCTTCAAAAGCCAAGTCAACAAACAGGTCACTGACCATCTCGAATCCCACCGTACATTCTCCGCTGTGCAATCTGGTTTCCGAGACGGTCACGCTCAAGGTACTAAACGATATCATAACCGCCATCGATAAAAGACAGTACTGTGCAGCCATCTTCATCGACCTTGCCAAGGCTTTCAACTCTGTCAATCACCACATTCTTATCGGCAGACTCAGTAGCCTCGGTTTTTCTGATGACTGCCTTGCCTGGTTCACCAACTACTTTGCAGCCAGAGTTCAGTGTGTCAAATCGGAGGGCATGCTGTCCGGTCCTCTGGCAGTCTCTATGGGGGTGCCACAGGGTTCAATTCTCGGGCCGACTCTTTTCTCTGTATATATCAATGATGTTGCTCTTGCTGCGGGCGATTCCCTGATCCACCTCTACGCAGACGACACCATTCTGTATACTTCCGGCCCGTCCTTGGACACGGTGCTATCTAACCTCCAAACGAGCTTCAATGCCATACAACACTCCTTCCGTGGCTTCCAACTGCTCTTAAACGCAAGTAAAACCAAATGCATGCTTTTCAACCGTTCGCTGCCTGCACCCGCACGCCCGACTAGCATCACCACCCTGGATGGTTCCGACCTTGAATATGTGGACATCTATAAGTACCTAGGTGTCTGGCTAGACTGTAAACTCTCCTTCCAGACTCATATCAAACATCTCCAATCGAAAATCAAATCTAGAGACGGCTTTCTATTCCGCAACAAAGCCTCCTTCACTCACGCTGGCAAACTTACCCTAGTAAAACTGACTATCCTACCGATCCTCGACTTCAGCGATGTCATCTACAAAATAGCTTCCAACACTCTACTCAGCAAACTGGATGCAGTTTATCACAGTGCCATCCGTTTTGTCACTAAAGCACCGTATACCACCCACCACTGCGACCTGTATGCTCTAGTCGGCTGGCCCTCGCTACATATTCGTCGCCAGACACACTGGCTCCAGGTCATCTACAAGTCCATGCTAGGTAAAGCTCCGCCTTATCTCAGTTCACTGGTCACGATGGCAACACCCACCCGTAGCACGCGCTCCAGCAGGTGTATCTCACTGATCATCCCTAAAACCAACACCTCATTTGACCGCCTTTCGTTCCAGTTCTCTGCTGCCTGTGACTGGAACGAATTGCAAAAATTGCTGAAGTTGGAGACTTTTATCTCCCTCACCAACTTCAAACATCTGCTATCTGAGCAACTAACCGATCGCTGCAGGTGTACATAGTCTATCGGTAAATAGCCCACCCAATTTTACCTACCCCATCCCCATACTGTTTTTATTTATTTACTTTTCTGCTCTTTTGCACACCAATATCTCTATCTGTACATTACCATCTGATCATTTATCACTCCAGTGTTAATCTGCAAAATTGTAATTATTCGCCTACCTCCTCATGCCTTTTGCACACAATGTATATAGACTCTCTTTTTTTCTACTGTGTTATTGACTTGTTAATTGTTTACTCCATGTGTAACTCTGTGTTGTCTGTTCACACTGCTATGCTTTATCTTGGCCAGGTCGCAGTTGCAAATGAGAACTTGTTCTCAACTAGCCTACCTGGTTAAATAAAGGTGAAATAAAAAAATAAAAGAATATTTAAAAAAATTGATTGAGAGTGTGTGCAAAGCTGTCATCAAGGCAAAGGGTGGCTACATTGAAGAATCTCAAATATATTTTGATTTTTTTTAACACCTCTTTGGTTACTACATGATTCCATTTGTGTTATTTCATAGTTTTGATGTTTTCACTGTTATTCTACAATGTAGAAAATAGTCAAAAAAAACAAAGAAAACCGCTTGAATGAGTCGGTGTTTCCAAAATTTAGACTGGTACTGTAAGTATTCAGACCCTTTGGTATGAGGTTCTAAATTGAGCTCAGGTGCATCCTGTTTCCATTGATCATCCTTTAGATAGATGTTTCTACAACTTGATTGGAGTCCACCTGTGGTAAATGTTATTGATTGGACATAATTTGGAAAGGCACACGCCTGTCTAAAAAGGACCCACAAGTTGACAGTGAATGTCAGAGCAAAAACCAAGCAATGAGGTCAAAGGAATTGTCCGTAGAGCTCCGAGACAGGATTGTGTCGAGGCACAGATCTCGGGAAGGGTACCAAAACATTTCTGAAGCATTGAAGGTACCCAAGAACACAGTGCCCTCCATCATTCTTAAATTGAAGAAGTTTGGAACAACTCTTCATAGAGCTGGCTGCCCGGCCAAACTGAGCAATCGGGGAAGAGGGGCCTTGGTCAGGAAGGTGACAAAGAACCCGGTGGTCACTCTGACAGAGCTCCAAAGTTCCCCTGTGGAGATGGGAGAACCTTCCAGAAGGACAACCACCTCTGCAGCACTCTACCAATCAGGCCTTTATGGTTGAGAGGCCAGACTGAAGCCACTCCTCAGTACATGACAACCTGCTTAGAGTTTGCCAAAAGGTCCCTAAAGACTCTCAGACCATAAAAAACAAGATTCTCTGGTCTGATGAAACCAAGATTGAACTCTTTGGTCTGAATGCCAAGCGTCAAGTCTGGAGGAAACCTGGCATCATCCCTACAGTGAAGCATGGTGGTGGCATCATCATGCTGTGGGGATGTTTTTCAGCGGCAGGAACTGGGAGACTAGTCAGGATCGAGGCAAAGATGAACGGAGCAAAGTACAGAGAGATCCTTGATGAAAACCTGCTCCAGAGAGCTATGGACCTCAGACTGGGACAAAGTTTCACCTTCCAACAGAACAACAGCCCTAAGCTGTTTAGACACACTATGTTTGTCTATTGTTGTGACTTAGATGAAGATCAGATCAAATTTGATGACCAATTTATGCAGAAATCCATGTAATTCCAAAGGGTTCACATACTTTTTCTTGCCACTGTATGTAAATAAGGTATTTCTGTTTTAAATGTTTATTACATTTGCTAAAATTTTAAAAAACGGTTTTCGGTTTTTCATTATGGTGTGTAGACTGATGAGGGGAAAGTTTGGAGCCTGCTGGTTTTACGTTTTACGTTCTACCTGATAATTAATTGCACCCCCCTGGTCTCACAGGTCTAAATCAGGCCCTGATTAGAGGGGAATCACTCACCTAGTGTCCCAGGTCTAAATCAGGCCCTGATTAGAGGGGAATCACTCACCTAGTGTCCCAGGTCTAAATCAGGCCCTGATTAGAGGGGAATCACCCACCTAGTGTCCCAGGTCTAAATCAGGCCCTGATTAGAGGGAAATCACCCACCTGGTGTCTCAGGTCTAAACCAGGCCCTGATTAGAGGGGAATCACCCACCTAGTGTCTCAGGTCAAATTCAGTCCCTGATTAGAGGGGAACAATGGAAAAACACATTGGAACTGGCTTGGAGGTCCAGATTTGAGTTTGAAAGCGCAACACAATAGTTTTCAACATACCAGTATTGGTGTAAACTTTCTAAAGAAATGCTGGTATAAATAATACAATATATATTTAAGTTACTTACTTATAAACAAAGTTATTACATTTAAGTTAATTATCAATAAAAAATGCAATGCCGTGAAAAAATTGTTGTACTGCACTAGACCAAACGTTTTCGTTCGGGTCCCCCCTTCCAGCATTGGGGGACATCTACCCAATTTCGAAATTGCACCTTGTGCGTTCTAATATTACAATCACTGAACTAGATTTTTTAAAAATCGATATTCCCAAAGTTTAGTACGTCTTTGTAGGGGGACTCTTATTTTGAGGAAAATAATATGACCGTGCTGCCAGCATTATATCCTACTGCCAGGAGAACGGGAACATATATTTCCGAGGAGTGGAGGCATTGCCCTTAACTGCTGATGACAGTGCAGATTTATTTTTTCTTTCTCGGTAACTGTTCTTGGATTGTGTGGAAGTGTACACTGGTCCCATAACGGTTATAAAAGAGGAAACCAATTTGTTCCGACTATCACATGCACAGCACAGCACTGTTTTGGTCGCGGGCAGCATATCATTCTTAGGAACGTGATCAGATACCACATGACTCATCTATTCAACGTTAGGGAAATCAAATATTTATCTGGGGACATGGATCAAGTTTACCTCAAACTTTAATTAAACTGTCTTCTCTAGTAGCCTACTTGTGTTAGCGGACTATTTCTTGGTTTCTTAGGGCAGTAAGAGCGACAGAGAGAGAGAACCGGAACGAAGAAGCAAATGATCTCCTAAGAAGAGGACATCGGAATTATTTATGAACGTTGTTGAGGCTTGTCCAAATAGCCAGACAACCATGCTAACACCAGTGCAACTTTTTATCACATTTGTGCTTCTCGTGTTGAGTTTGGCAGACGATAATAAACTAAAACACAAACCAGCCTCAAAACCGGTCCGACTGTTCACAGACGAAGATTTAAAAAGGTACGACGGGAGTGAGGTAGGTACTTGTTATTATGTAAGTCTATTGGTCGGCTAGCTCTGGGCGATGGCGTTAGGTCGCATTCCTTCACTAGTAGTAGTAGTAGTGGAGGAACACGCACTAACGCCTTGGACCAGAGCTATGGGTGTAGCTAACCCGTGATCTTCACTACAGTAGTCCTCGTCTACAGTAGACGAATGGAGGTATGAAGAGCTCGTCTTGGTATGTGTAAATGCAATGGACTATCAGCGTGAGGGTGTGGTCAGCCAACACAATGACATCGTTTTCTTATCACTGATAATGCTAATTGATCTTTAAAAAACATAATGTAACTGTTGCTGTGTTTTAGGACGGGCATCCCATTTACATGGCCATAAAAGGAGTGATATTTGATGTCACCAAGGGGAAAGGTAAATAGCACACACACAATGTTGGGATCCTCCCATCTCTGGAACAGTGGGTGATATGGTATCAAACTCCACAGACTGCTAGTGTGGCGTGATGATAATGTCACCAATGATATCAATAGTAGTTCAGGCCAGTAAAGAGACAAGATAAAGTTATGTGTCAATGCTGAATGAATGATCCTTCACAATCACTGGTATCTGCATAGGAAGGGGTGTAATTACCAGGGTTGGGGTCAATGCCATTTCAATTGCAGTCAATTCATAAAGTAAACCAAATTCCAATTCCACATTTTTCTACTTGAAAAGCATTGAAGAGAATTGGAGTTTGAATTGTCTGGAATTGAAATAGAATTGACTCCAATCCTGGTGATTACATTGGAAATAACAAGATAGATAGATAACAGGGGAAAAGGATAAGGGGATTTGTTACGAGGCCCACACAAACTGCAAATATGTAACAGCTGTAAGTACTGAGGAGCTATTGTTACAGTGGGACTAATCTAGTTTATCTTTGTAGAGTTCTATGGGAAAGATGGACCATACAATGCCTTGGTTGGAAAGGACTGCACAAGGGCTGTGGCCAAAATGTCCCTTGAGCCAGCTGATCTGACTTCTGACACTGTGAGTAAAGGAAAACAAAACAAACGGTTGGGCTGGGGAAGGGGTGCAGCGTCATGAAGGGGAAGGGGTGCAGCGTCATCAAGGGGTGCAGCGTCATGAAGGGGTGCAGCGTCATCAAGGGGAAGGGGTGCAGCGTCATGAAGGGGTGCAGCGTCATCAAGGGGTGCAGCGTCATGAAGGGGTGCAGCGTCATCAAGGGGAAGGGGTGCAGCGTCATGAAGGGGTGCAGCGTCATGAAGGGGTGCAGCGTCATGAAGGGGTGCAGCGTCATGAAGGGGTGCAGCGTCATCAAGGGGGAGGGGTGCAGCGTCATGAAGGGGGGGTGCAGCGTCATGAAGGGGTGCAGCGTCATCAAGGGGGGGGTGCAGCGTCATCAAGGGGGAGGGGTGCAGCGTCATCAAGGGGTGCAGCGTCATGAAGGGGTGCAGCGTCATCAAGGGGAAGGGGTGCAGCGTCATGAAGGGGTGCAGCGTCATGAAGGGGTGCAGCGTCATGAAGGGGTGCAGCGTCATGAAGGGGGCAGCGTCATGAAGGGGTGCAGCGCCATGAAGGGGTGCAGCGTCATGAAGGGGTGCAGCGTCATGAAGGGGTGCAGCGTCATGAAGGGGTGCAGCGTCATGAAGGGGTGCAGCGCCATGAAGGGTGCAGCGTCATGAAGGGGTGCAGCGTCATGAAGGGGTGCAGCGTCATGAAGGGGTGCAGCGTCATGAAGGGGTGCAGCGTCATGAAGGGGTGCAGCGTCATGAAGGGGTGCAGCGTCATGAAGGGGTGCAGCGCCATGAAGGGGTGCAGCGTCATGAAGGGGAAGGGGTGCAGCGTCATGAAGGGGAAGGGGTGCAGCGCCATGAAGGGGTGCAGCGTCATGAAGGGGAAGGGGTGCAGCGTCATGAAGGGGTGCAGCGCCATGAAGGGGTGCAGCGTCATGAAGGGGTGCAGCGTCATGAAGGGGTGCAGCGTCATGAAGGGGTGCAGCGTCATGAAGGGGTGCAGCGTCATGAAGGGGTGCAGCGTCATGAAGGGGTGCAGCGTCATGAAGGGGTGCAGCGTCATGAAGGGGAAGGGGTGCAGCGCCATGAAGGGAAGGGGTGCAGCGTCATGAAGGGGAAGGGGTGCAGCGTCATCAAGGGGTGCAGCGTCATCAAGGGGTGCAGCGTCATGAAGGGGTGCAGCGTCATGAAGGGGTGCAGCGTCATGAAGGGGTGCAGCATCATGAAGGGGTGCAGCGTCATGAAGGGGTGCAGCGTCATGAAGGGGAAGGGGTGCAGCGCCATGAAGGGGTGCAGCGTCATGAAGGGGTGCAGCGTCATGAAGGGGTGCAGCGTCATGAAGGGGGAGGGGTGCAGCGTCATGAAGGGGGAGGGGTGCAGCGTCATGAAGGGGGAGGGGTGCAGCGTCATGAAGGGGTGCAGCGTCATGAAGGGGTGCAGCGTCATGAAGGGGTGCAGCGTCATGAAGGGGTGCAGCGTCATGAAGGGGAAGGGGTGCTGCGTCATGAAGGGGAAGGGTGCAGCGTCATGAAGGGGTGCAGCGTCATGAAGGGGTGCAGCGTCATGAAGGGGAAGGGGTGCAGCGTCATGAAGGGGGAGGGGTGCAGCGTCATGAAGGGGTGCAGCGTCATGAAGGGGAGGGGTGCAATGTCATGAAGGGGGAGGGGTGCAGCGTCATGAAGGGGTGCAGCGTCATGAAGGGGTGCAGCGTCATCAAGGGGAAGGGTGCAGCGTCATCAAGGGGAAGGGGTGCAGCGTCATGAAGGGGTGCAGCGTCATGAAGGGTGCAGCGTCATGAAGGGGTGCAGCGTCATGAAGGGGTGCAGCGTCATGAAGGGGTGCAGCGTCATGAAGGGGAAGGGGTGCAGCGTCATGAAGGGGTGCAGCGTCATGAAGGGGAAGGGGTGCAGCGTCATGAAGGGAAGGGGTGCAGCGCATGAAGGGGTGCAGCGTCATCAAGGGGTGCAGCGTCATGAAGGGGAAAGGGGTGCAGCGTCATGAAGGGGAAGGGGTGCAGCGTCATGAAGGGGTGCAGTGTCATGAAGGGGGGTGCAGCGTCATGAAGGGGGGGGTGCAGCGTCATGAAGGGGTGCAGCGTCATGAAGGGGTGCAGCGTCATGAAGGGGAAGGGGTGCAGCGTCATGAAGGGGTGCAGCGTCATCAAGGGGTGCAGCGTCATGAAGGGGTGCAGCGTCATGAAGGGGTGCAGCGTCATGAAGGGGAAGGGGTGCAGCGTCATGAAGGGGTGCAGCGTCATGAAGGGAAGGGGTGCAGCGTCATGAAGGGGAAGGTGCAGCGTCATGAAGGGGTGCAGCGTCATCAAGGGGTGCAGCGTCATGAAGGGGTGCAGCGTCATGAAGGGGTGCAGCGTCATGAAGGGGTGCAGCGTCATGAAGGGGTGCAGCGTCATGAAGGGGTGCAGCGTCATGAAGGGGAAGGGGTGCAGCGCCATGAAGGGGAAGGGGTGCAGCGTCATGAAGGGGAAGGGGTGCAGCGTCATGAAGGGGTGCAGCGTCATGAAGGGGGTGCAGCGTCATGAAGGGTGCAGCGTCATGAAGGGGTGCAGCGTCATGAAGGGGTGCAGCGTCATGAAGGGGTGCAGCGTCATGAAGGGGAAGGGGTGCAGCGTCATGAAGGGGTGCAGCGCCATGAAGGTGCAGCGTCATGAAGGGGGTGCAGCGTCATGAAGGGGTGCAGCGTCATGAAGGGGGAGGGGTGCAGCGTCATGAAGGGGGAGGGGTGCAGCGTCATGAAGGGGTGCAGCGTCATGAAGGGGAAGGGGTGCAGCGTCATGAAGGGGTGCAGCGTCATGAAGGGGTGCAGCGTCATGAAGGGGAAGGGGTGCAGCGTCATGAAGGGGTGCAGCGTCATGAAGGGGTGCAGCGTCATGAAGGGGTGCAGCGTCATGAAGGGGAAGGGGTGCAGCGTCATGAAGGGGAGGGGTGCAGCGTCATGAAGGGGTGCAGCGTCATGAAGGGGGAGGTGCAGCGTCATGAAGGGGAGGGGTGCAGCGTCATGAAGGGGTGCAGCGTCATGAAGGGGTGCAGCGTCATCAAGGGGAAGGGGTGCAGCGTCATCAAGGGGAAGGGGTGCAGCGTCATGAAGGGGTGCAGCGTCATGAAGGGGTGCAGCGTCATGAAGGGGTGCAGCGTCATGAAGGGGAAGGGGTGCAGCGTCATGAAGGGGTGCAGCGTCATGAAGGGGAAGGTGCAGCGTCATGAAGGGGAAGGGGTGCAGCGTCATGAAGGGGTGCAGCGTCATGAAGGGGGTGCAGCGTCATGAAGGGGTGCAGCGTCATGAAGGGGAAGGGGTGCAGCGTCATGAAGGGGAAGGGGTGCAGCGTCATGAAGGGGTGCAGCGTCATGAAGGGGGAGGGGTGCAGCGTCATGAAGGGGAGGGGTGCAGCGTCATGAAGGGGTGCAGCGTCATGAAGGGGTGCAGCGTCATGAAGGGGTGCAGCGTCATCAGGGGAAGGGGTGCAGCGTCATCAAGGGAAGGGGTGCAGCGTCATGAAGGGGTGCAGCGTCATGAAGGGGTGCAGCGTCATGAAGGGGTGCAGCGTCATGAAGGGGTGCAGCGTCATGAAGGGGAAGGGTGCAGCGTCATGAAGGGGGGGTGCAGCGTCATGAAGGGTGCAGCGTCATGAAGGGGTGCAGCGTCATGAAGGGGTGCAGCGTCATGAAGGGGAAGGGGTGCAGCGTCATGAAGGGGAAGGGGTGCAGCGTCATGAAGGGGAAGGGGTGCAGCGTCATGAAGGGGAAGGGTGCAGCGTCATGAAGGGGAAGGGGTGCAGCGCCATGAAGGGGTGCAGCGTCATGAAGGGGTGCAGCGTCATGAAGGGGAAGGGGTGCAGCGTCATGAAGGGGAAGGGGTGCAGCGTCATGAAGGGAAGGGGTGCAGCGTCATGAAGGGGTGCAGCGTCATGTAGGGGTGCAGCGTCATGAAGGGGTGCAGCGTCATGAAGGGGTGCAGCGTCATCAAGGGGTGCAGCGTCATGAAGGGGAAGGGTGCAGCGTCATGAAGGGGTGCAGCGTCATGAAGGGGTGCAGCGTCATGAAGGGGAAGGGGTGCAGCATCATCAAGGGGTGCAGCGTCATCAAGGGGTGCAGCGTCATGAAGGGGTGCAGCGTCATGAAGGGGTGCAGCGTCATCAAGGGGTGCAGCGTCATGAAGGGGTGCAGCGTCATGAAGGGGAAGGGTGCAGCGTCATGAAGGGGACATGCAGCTTCATGAATGGGGTGCAGCGTCATGAATGAAGGGGGAATCAAGGGGTGCAGCGTCATCAAGGGGTAGGGTGCAGCGTCATGAAGGGGTGCAGCGTCATCAAGGGGTGCAGCGTCATGAAGGGGAAGGGGTGCAGTGTCATGAAGGGGACATGCAGCGTCATGGGGTGCAGCGTCATGAAGGGGAAGAGGTGCAGCGTCATCAAGGGGTGCAGCGTCATGAAGGGGTGCAGCGTCATCAAGGGGTGCAGCGTCATCAAGGGGTAGGGGTGCAGCTTCATGGGGTGCAGTCATCAAGGGGAAGCGGTGCAGCGTCATGAAGGGGTGCAGCGTCATGAAGGGGTGCAGCGTCATGAAGGGGTGCAGCGTCATCAAGGGGTGCAGCGTCATCAAGGGGTGCAGCGTCATCAAGGGGTGCAGCGTCATCAAGGGGAAGGGGTGCAGCGTCATCAAGGGGTGCAGCGCCATCAAGGGGTGCAGCGCCATGAAGGGGAAGGGGTGCAGTGTCATGAAGGGGACATGCAGCTTCAATGGGGTGCAGCGTCATCAAGGGGAAGGGGTGCAGCGTCATCAAGGGTGCAGCGTCATCAAGGGGAAGGGGTGCAGCGTCATCAAGGGTGCAGGGTCATCAAGGGGTAGGGGTGCAGCTTCAATGGGGTGCAGCGTCATCAAGGGGAAGGGGTGCAGCGTCATGAAGGGGTGCAGCGTCATGAAGGGGTGCAGCGTCATCAAGGGGGTGCAGCGTCATCAAGGGGTGGTCATCAAGGGGTGCAGCGTCATCAAGGGGTGCAGCGTCATCAAGGGGAAGGGGTGCAGCGTCATGAAGGGGTGCAGCGGAAGGGGTGCAGCGTCATGAAGGGGTGCAGCGTCATGAAGGGGGTGCAGCGTCATGAAGGGGAAGGGGTGCAGCGTCATGAAGGGGGGTGCAGCGTCATGAAGGGGAAGGGGTGCAGCGTCATCAAGGGGAAGGGTGCAGCGTCATGAAGGGGTGCAGCGTCATGAAGGGGAAGGGGTGCAGCGTCATCAAGGGGAAGGGGTGCAGCGTCATGAAGGGGTGCAGCGTCATGAAGGGGAAGGGTGCAGCGTCATGAAGGGGTGCAGCGTCATGAAGGGGTGCAGGCATGAAGGGGTGCAGCGTCATGAAGGGGCAGGGGTGCAGCGTCATGAAGGGGTGCAGCGTCATGAAGGGGTGCAGCGTCATCAAGGGGAAGGGGTGCAGCGTCATCAAGGGGAAGGGGAAGGGGTGCAGCTTCAATGGGGTGCAGAGTCATAAAGGGGACAGTTAAATGGAGGGCTGGACAAGGTAAAGATGGCTGTAGTAGATGGCATGGCTAAGCTAACTGTTGACATGAAACTAAACTCGAGTTTTAATCCCGGTGTTGAGCTTGTGCGTAGCAGGCAGCTAATTCTTATATGACATGTTTGTAGAATGTTAAGTCCCCTTGTTGACTGAGGTGAATGAAACTACATCATCAAGGTGATAATGGCTAGAGTCAATGTTGCTTGTTTTTGCTGTTCCCCAAAATAGCATTTTTTTTCTTTTCTCCAATTGTGTAGAAATGCAGTAAAAATAAAAATCCTTGAGGGGGGGGGGATGATGCCCCTGCTTTGGTCTGCAAAGAACCTGTGTAGATGTTTAACTCCCATCGAACCCTTTTTGCAGAACTATAAAGGATTCTTCAGAAAAGGTTCCACAAAGAACCCATAGAAAACCCTCTTTTTTTCCCCCCTACTGTTCTCTTAGTAATGAAATGGGTGCCTCTTGTCCTTGTTTCCTCCCTCTCTCTTTCAGACGGGCCTTACTGAAGAGCAGCTCCAATCCCTAGAGAGTGTATTTGAGGGCACGTACAAGACAAAGTACCCTATTGTAGGCTACACTGCCATACGCATCCTCAACCAGGATGGAAGCCCCAATGAGGACTTCAAGCCTGAAGACCAACCTCATTTTAACATCAGAGACGAGTTCTAATCCAAATGATTTTTGTGGGTACTTTTTTATTTCTTTTTTTTTTTTTCTGATTTATATTTTGGTACGCCAATAATAAACTGTGGAGACCATGAAGATTCAATACTGTGTGATCCTCAATTTGCTCATGATTTGAAAAATGATTATTTCTGAATTCCCAGTCAGATCCATTTGTTAGGACTGCATGTCTACATTTACATTTACATTTAAGTCATTTAGCAGACGCTCTTATCCAGAGCGACTTACAAAATGTCTAGATGTTCTGTGATGAAGCCCGTAAGGGTGGCCTTACCAAGAGATGGGCAGCCATGTGTTTCAGCTCTATTCTCCTTTACCTTATTTGGAAACCATATTTATATCTTTAAAAGAGATGTTTTTTTTTTTGATATAATTTTATGTTGACGTCAATGAAAACAACATGGAATGTTTGTTACAATGTTGTTAGTCAAATACACTTTGTAAAATGTATTTCCATTTTAAGAACTGAATGTTTTCCGTTGATCATTTAAAGCATTGTAATTGGTTATAATGAGCTATGAAGCTGCACAGGCCCTATACCATTAATTGAATGTTAAAGTAGTTTAAAACAAATATATTATTATTATTATTAAAATAGTAGGAGCGAAAGGTTTGTTGGCCTATTTTCAAATCAAATTTTATTTGTCACATACACATGGTTAGCAGATGTTAATATGCTTGTGCTTCTAGTTCCGACAAGTGCATTTAGGAAAATGTTTCAACCTTGTGCTTCTAGTTTCCGACAAGCATTTCCACCTGGATAGGACAGGTAGTTTCAACCTGGATAGGACAGGTAGTTTCAACCTGGATAGGACAGGTAGTTTCATCCTGGATAGGACAGGTAGTTTCAACCTGGATAGGACAGGTAGTTTCAACCTGGATAGATAGACAGGACTGGATAGGACAGGTAGTTTCAACCTGGGATAGACAGGTAGTTTCAACCTGGATAGGACAGGTAGTTTCCTTCACCTGGATAGGACAGGTAGTTTCCTTCACCTGGATAGGACAGGTAGTTTCCTTCACCTGGATAGGACAGGTAGTTTCAACCTGGATAGGACAGGTAGTTTCAACCCGGATAGGACAGGTGGTTTCCACCCGGATAGGACAGGTGGTTTCCACCCGGATAGGACAGGTAGTTTCCTCCTAGATAGGACAGATAATGCAGACGTCTTCTATGTAGTAGAATAGTGCCTTTGGAAGTTATTCAGACCCCTTGACTTTTTCCACATTTTGTGACGTTGCAGCCTTATTCTAAAATAGATTAAATATACAATTTTCCTTTAGCAATCTACACACAATAGCCCATAATGACATCACAATACCTCATAATGACATCACAATAGCCCATAATGACATCACAATACCCCATAATGACATCACAATAGCCCATAATGACGAAGCAAAAAACGTTTTTAAAATTTTAGCAAATGTATTAAACATTTAAAACAAAAATACCTTATTTATATACAGTGGCAAGAAAAAGTATGTGAACCCTTTGGAATTACATGGATTTCTGCATAAATTGGTCATCAAATCTGATCTGATCTTAAAGTCACAACAATAGACAAACATAGTGTGCTTAAACTAATAACACAAATTATTGTATTCGAAATACATCTTTTAAAGAAAAATACACCTTTTAAACATTCGCAGTGTAGGTTGGGTAAAGTATGTGAACCCCTAGGCTAATGACCTCTCCAAATGCTAATTGGAGTCAAGAGTCAGCTGACCTGGAGTCCAATCAATGAGACAAGATTGGAGATGTTGGTTAGAGCTGCCCTGCCCAATAGAAAACACTCACAAAAATTGAGTTTGCTATTCACAAGAAGCATTTCCTGATGTGAACCATGCCTGGAACAAAAAAGATCTTAGAAGACCTAAGATTAAGAATTGTTGACTTGCATAAAGCTGGAAAGGGTTACAAAAGTATCTCTAAAAGCCTTGATGTTCATCAATCCAGGGTAAGATAAATTGTCTATAAATGGAGAAAGTTCAGCACTGTTGCTACTCTCCCTAGGAGTGGCCATCTTGCAAAGATGTCTGCAAGATCACAGTGCAGAATGCTCAATGAGGTTAAGAAGAATCCTGGAGTGTCAGCTAAAGACATACAGAAATCTATGGAGCATGCTAACATCTCTGTTGACGAGTCTACGATACGTAAAACAGTAAACAAGAATAGTGTTCATGGGAGGACATGATGGAAGAAGCCACTGCTGTGATAAAAAAACATTGCTGCACATCAGAAGTTTGCAAAAGTGCACCTGGATGTTCCACAGCGCTACTGGTGAAATATTCTGTGGGCAGATGAAACTACAGTCAAGTTGTTTGGAAGGAACACACAACACTATGTGTGGAGAGAAAAAAGGCACAGCACACCAACATCAACCTCATCCCAACTGTAAAGTATAGTGGAGGGAGCATCATGGTTTGGGGCTGCTTTGCTGCCTCAGAGCCCGGACAGCTTGCTATCATCGACGGAAAAATGAATTCCCAAGTTTATCAAGACAAGACATTTTGCAGGAGACTTACAAATTGTTGGGCTATCTGTTCTCCCAATTGAAGCTCAACAGAAGTTGGATGATGCAACAGGACAACAACCCAAAACACAGAAGTAAATCAACAACAGAATGGCTTCAACAGAGGAATATACGGCTTCTGGAGTGGCCCAGTCAGAGTCCTGACCTCAACCCGATTGAGATGCTGTAGCATGACCTCAAGAGAGCAGTTCACACCAGACATCCCAAGAATATTGCTGAACTGAAACAGTTTTGTAAAGCGGAATGGTCCAAAATTCCTCCTGACCGTTGTGCAGGTCTGATCCGCAACTACAGAAAACGTTTGGATGCGGTTATTGCTGCCAAAGGAGGGTCAACCAGTTATTAAATCCAAGGGTTCACATACTTTTTCCACCCTGCACTGTGAATTTTTCCACTGTGTGTTCAATAAAGACATGAATACGTATAATTATTTGTGTGTTATTAATTTAATCAGATTGGTTGTCTATTGTTGTGACCTAGATGAAGATCAGATCAAATATATTGACCAATTTATGCAGAAATCCAGGTACTTCCAAAGGGTTCACATACCTTTTCTTGCCACTGTAAGTATTCAGACCCTTTGCTGTGAGACTTGAAACTGAGTTCAGGTGTATCCTGTCTCCATTGATCATCCTTGAGATGTTTCTACAACTTGATTGGAGTCCACCTGTGGTAAATTCAATGAATTGGACATGATTTGGAAAGGCACACACCTGTATATATAAGGTCCCACAGATGACAGTACATGTCAGAGCAAAAACCAAGCCATGAAGTCAAAGGAATTGTCCGTAGAGCTCCGAGACAGGATTGTGTTGAGGCACAGATCTGAGGAAGGGTACCAAAACATTTCTGCAGCATTGAAGGTCCCCAAGAACACAGTGGCTTTCGTCAGTCTTAAATGGAAGAAGTTTGGAACCACGAAGACTCTTCCTAGAGCTGCCTGGCCAAACTGACCAATCAGAGGAGAAGGGCCTTGGTCAGGAAGTTAACCAAGAACACGATGGTCACTCTGACAGAGCTCCAGAGATGGAGAGAACCTTCCAGAAGGAGAACCATCTCTGCAGCTCTCCACCAATCAAGCCTTTATGGTAAAGTGGCCAGACGGAAGCCACTCAGTAAAAGGCCTATGATATCCCACTTGGAGTTTGCCAAAAGGCACCGAAAGGACTCAGACCATGAGAAACAAGATTCTTGGTCTGATAAAACCAAGATTGAACTCTTTGGCCTGAATGCCAAGCGTCCCATCTGGAGGAAACATGGCTCCATCCCTACGGTGAAGCATGGTGGTGGCAGCATCATGCTGTGGACAACGCAGGAGTGGCTTTTGGACAAGTCTCTGAATGTCCTTGAGTTGCCCAGCCAAAGCCCAGACTTGAACCCGATCTTACGTCTCTGGAGAGACCTGAAAATAGCTGTGCAGCAACACTCTCCATCCAACCTGACAGAGCTGCCGAGAAGAATGGGAGAAACACCGCAAATACAGGTGTGCCAAGCTTGTAGTGTGGTACCCAAGAATACTCAAGGCTCTAAAATCGCTGCCAACGGTGCTTCAACAAAGTACAGTCGTGGCCAAAAGTTTTGAGAATGACACAAATATGAATTTCCACAAGGTTTGCTGCTTCAGTGTCTTTAGATATTTTTGTCAGATTTTACTATGGAATACTGAAGTATAATTACAAGCATTTCAAGTGTCAAAGGCTTTTATTGACAATTACATGAAGTTGATGCAAAGAGTCAATATTTGCAGTGTTGACTATTTGCAGTGTTGACTCTCTTTTCTTGATGATCCGATAAATGGTTGTTTTAGGTGTAATCTTACTGGCAGCAATATCCTTGCCTGTGAAGCCCTTTTTGTGCAAAGCAATGATGACGGCACGTGTTTCCTTGCAGGTAGCCATGGTTGACAGAGGAGAAAAATGATTCCAAGCACCCAACCTCCTTTAGAAGCTTCCAGTCTGTTATTGAACTCAATCAGCATGACAGAGTGATCTCCAGCCTTGTCTTCCTCAACACTCATACACCTGTGTTAACGAGAGAATCACTGACATGATGTCAGCTGGTCCTTTTGTGGCAGGGCTGAAATGCAGTGGAAATGTTTTTGGGGGGGGATTCAGTTAATTTGCATGGCAAAGAGGGACTTTGCAATTCATCTCATCACTCTTCATAACATTCTGGAGTATATGCAAATTGCCATCATACAAACTGAGGCAGCAGACTTTGTGAAAATTAATATTTGTGTCATTCTCAAAACTTTTGGCCATGACTGTACAGAGTAAAGTGTCTGAATACTTATGTAAATGTGATGTTTTAGTAGTTTATTTGTAGTTTATTTGCAAAATTGTCTAAAAATCTCTTTTTGCTTTTTTCATTATGGGGTATTGTGTGTAGATTGATGAGGATGTATTTATAAAAAAATATGAACCTGTAAAGTAACAAAATGTGGAAAAAGTCAAGGGGTCTGAATACTTTCCGAAGGCTCTGTTTGTCACATGTACATTTTGAGGGCAGTGGTATAGTTTTTATTTAAAAAAGTCTAGGGTAGTATTTTTTTCTGACCCTCGAAAAATATAAACGTATCACTAGTCATAACTTCAAGGCTGTAGCTGTCGTCTGAACGACCAAAGGTCCCCATTGACACTAGTCATAACTTCAAGGTTGTAGCTGTCGTCTGAACGACCAAAGGTCCCCATAGACACTAGTCATAACTTCAGGGGCTGTAACTGAAAGGACCCAACGGCCACGGTGCGTCGGGATGGCACTACAGTAGTCGTCAGCAGCTCGTTCTGTTATGTAGGGTGGAGCTTTTAACCACACTCTGTCTCAGGTAGGTCTTCGGCGTCATCGAACAAGGTTAGGCTCTCCTCTGCTCTGGCATTTTTATGTATCTGATTATGAGTCAGACATGAGTAGCCTACCACGTCAGTATAAGTAATCTTCACAGCCAAGTTCAGAGGACAGGCGCCCAACCGTTTCAGAGAGTGTCCCCTTGCAGAGAAGGAGTAGCGTTCTTTATCACGGACTGAGAGTTCCCCAGACAAGTTAACTACTACGATCTCTTTCCGGTACTTTGGAGCCCGCGTTCCGTCGCTAAACCTGACACACCACCCAGAACAAAGATGCCTAAAATGGTGAGTTAAAAAAACAAACAAAAAAAACATTTTATTTGTCCGACTATGTAAAATGTCATGTATTACACGTAACGGTAATTGGTTACTTTCTATCTGAATAAATCTAACGGAGCCTAAACCAAACTAGCCTGTAACACAAGGCAGGTCAAATGAATGATCATGTTATTTCAATGTCCAATATACCAGAATAACCTCTTGTTTTCTATTAATTGTCCATTGTTGTCTAAAAGTGATGATATAGCCTTACACTAATTAATTTACGATGACAATCACTGAAGTTGCCCTGATTATTTGTTACAGTGTTATTTGGCCCTAATGTAATAGCTGTGAGTTACATGTGAGGTGTCACGCCCTGGCCTTAGTTATCTTTGTTTTCTTTACTATTTTGGTTAGGTCAGGGTGTGACATGGGGGATTTATGTGTTTTAGTCTGGTCTAGGGTTTTTTGTATGTTTATGGGGTGTTCACTAGTCTAGGTGATTATGTAAGTCTATGGTTGCCTAGATTGGTTCTCAATTAGAGGCAGGTGTTTATCGTTGTCTCTGATTGGGAACCATATTTAGGCAGCCATGTTCTTTGGGTGTTTTGTGGGTGGTTGTCTTCTGTCTTTGTGTCATTGCGCCAGATAGGACTGTTTTGGGTTTTGCCACGGTTTTTGTAATTGTGTTCATGGTTAGTTTCTCCTATTAAAAAAGATGTTGAACACTAAACCACGCTGCATTTTGGGCCTCCTCTCCTTCAGCGGAAGAAAGACGTTACATAATCAATATGATCCAAAACCATTTGAGGCCTGCCATCTCAAAAAGTGAATCAATATGATCCAAAACTATTTGAGGCCTGCCATCTCAAAAAGTGAATCAATATGATCCAAAACCATTTGAGGCCTGCCATCTCAAAAAGTGAATCAATATGATCCAAAACCATTTGAGGCCTGCCATCTCAAAAAGTGAATCAATATGATCCAAAACCATTTGAGGCCTGCCATCTCAAAAAGTGAATCAATATGATCCAAAACCATTTGAGGCCTGCCATCTCAAAAAGTGAATCAATATGATCCAAAACCATTTGAGGCCTGCCATCTCAAAAAGTGAATCAATATGATCCAAAACCATTTGAGGCCTGCCATCTCAAAAAGTGAATCAATATGATCCAAAACCATTTGAGGCCTGCCATCTCAAAAAGTGAATCAATATGATCCAAAACCATTTGAGGCCTGTCATCTCAAAAAGTTAATCAATATGATCCAAAACCATTTGAGGCCTGCCATCTCAAAAAGTGAATCAAATGATCAAAACCATTTGAGGCCTGCCATCTCAAAAAGTGAATCAATATGATCCAAAACCATTTGAGGCCTGCCATCTCAAAAAGTGAATCAATATGATCCAAAACCATTTGAGGCCTGCCATCTCAAAAAGTGAATCAATATGATCCAAAACCATTTGAGGCCTGCCATCTCAAAAAGTGAATCAATATGATCCAAAACCATTTGAGGCCTGCCATCTCAAAAAGTGAATCAATATGATCCAAAACCATTTGAGGCCTGTCATCTCAAAAAGTTAATCAATATGATCCAAAACCATTTGAGGCCTGCCATCTCAAAAAGTGAATCAATATGATCCAAAACCATTTGAGGCCTGCCATCTCAAAAAGTGAATCAATATGATCCAAAACCATTTGAGGCCTGCCATCTCAAAAAGTGAATCAATATGATCCAAAACCATTTGAGGCCTGCCATCTCAAAAAGTGAATCAATATGATCCAAAACCATTTGAGGCCTGTCATCTCAAAAAGTTAATATGATCCAAAACCATTTGAGGCCTGCCATCTCAAAAAGTGAATCAATATGATCCAAAACCATTTGAGGCCTGCCATCTCAAAGTTAATCAATATGATCCAAAACCAGACTTGGAGGGTATATGCTTTAATGTGATACAATCTATAAGAATATGCTTTGGTTTAACTTAATATATAATAAAGATCGAATATATAATAAGTATTTAACATATTAGTTAATATATAACCCAGTTCCTTGACAAAGTTATTTGGTAAAAGTGTTCCGTTTCTCTACAATGGAGGATTTTTCCTTCAGAGCAGCAAGATGGAGGAGATGGTGGTACTGAATGATAATGTTTCTCTCCCTCCCTATTTCAGCAATGTTCTCATGGTGACTGAGATGCACCATTTGTAAAATACCTATAGACCAAGTCTGCAGTGGATGAGTGTTGTCTTGTGTCGATAACGGTATCGGAAGGAAGCCATCTTCTGTTTGAAAGAAACCTTCGAGTCCATTTTAAGTGTGAATCCTTAACCGGCCTTACTTATTAACTAAACCCAGAGTTTGACCCACAGGTCTCTGTCTCCTGACTGGCTACGGTAGGCATTACTGGCTTACCATAGATTAGCTCTCGCTGCTGTGCTAAGGCATTTGCACAGCAGTTCTAGAATCATTAAGAGATTCTCTGTTGGAACCCCATGATGTAATTTTGATAACGTAGCCACGTAGACATTTTAATCAGAGGCGGGTGCTCAGTTTTACGTGGCTCGGTCTCGATTCCATAAAAGTACTGTGTCTTAAACAAACACTACAATAGCAATAACCTTGGGATGGTATTCTGTTGATGGAGTTTCACTTGGAGCATAGCAACAGCACTCCTTGAGAGAGTCCGACCGCCGGGGTCAGTCTGACATCAATCTGACGTCATTTCTGTGACATTCTTCTCTGGAGAGTCAGAGTAGATAAAGCTTTCACCACGATAGTGAATACTCCAGGGCTGTATCCCCAATGGCACCCTACTGTATACCCTATATAGTGCACTACTTTACGACCAAGCACTACGGGCCCTGGTCAAAAGTAGTGCACTATAATGGGAATAGGGTACAATTTGAGATTAGTCCCAGGGTTACTAGGGTTACCCAGGGAGATGAGACCTATGGTTACCCAGGGAGATGAGACCTAGGGTTACCCAGGGAGATGAGACCTAGGGTTACCCAGGGAGATTAGACTTTGGGTTACCCAGGGAGATTAGACCTAGGGTTACCCAGGGAGATGAGACCTAGGGTTACCCAGGGAGATGAGACCTAGGGTTACCCAGGGAGATGAGACCTAGGGTTACCCAGGAGATGAGACCAGGGTTACCCAGAAGATGATATGAGACCTAGGGTTACCCAGGGAGATGAGACCTAGGGTTACCCAGAGAGATGATACGAGACCTTGGGTTACCCAGAGAGATGATACGAGACCTTGGGTTACCCAGAGAGATGATATGAGACCTAGGGTTACCCAGAGAGATGATACGAGACCTTGGGTTACCCAGAGAGATGATATGAGACCTAGGGTTACCCAGAGAGATGATATGAGACCTAGGGTTACCCAGGGAGATGAGACCTAGGGTTACCCAGGGAGATGAGACCTTGGGTTACCCAGGGAGATGAGACCTAGGGTTACCCAGGGAGATGAGACCTAGGGTTACCCAGGGAGATGAGACCTAGGGTTACCCAGGAGATGAGACCTAGGGTTACCCAGGGAGATGAGACCTAGGGTTGCAGGAGATGAGACCTAGGGTTACCCAGGGAGATGAGACCTAGGGTTTGCAGGAGATGAGACCTTGGGTTACCCAGGGAGATGAGACCTAGGGTTACCCAGAGAGATGAGACCTATGGTTACCCAGGGAGATGAGACCTATGGTTACCCAGGGAGATGAGACCTATGGTTACCCAGAGAGATGAGACCTAGGGTTACCCAGAGAGATGATATGAGACCTTGGGTTACCCAGGGAGATGAGACCTAGGGTTACCCAGGGAGATGAGACCTTGGGTTACCCAGGGAGATGAGACCTAGGGTTACCCAGGGAGATGAGACCTAGGGTTACCCAGGGAGATGAGACCATGGGTTACCCAGGAGAATGAGACCTAAGGGTTACCCAGGGAGATGAGACTAGGGTTACCCAGGAGATGAGACCTTGGGTTACCCAGGAGATGAGACCTATGGTGCAGGGAGATGAGACCTATGGTTGCAGGGAGATGAGACCTATGGTTACCCAGAGAGATGAGACCTAGGGTTACCCAGGGATATGAGACCTTGGGTTACCCAGGAGATGATATGAGACCTAGGGTTACCCAGGGAGATGAGACCTAGGACACCCAGGGAGATGAGACCTAGGGTTACCCAGGGAGATGAGACCTATGGTTACCCAGGGAGATGAGACCTATGGGTTACCCAGGAGATGAGACCTTGGGTTACCCAGGGAGATGAGACCTAGGGTTGCAGGGAGATGAGACCAGGTTGCCCAGGGAGATGAGACCTAGGGTTACCCAGGGAGATGAGACCCAGGTTACCCAGGGAGATGAGACCTAGGGTTACCCAGCGAGATGAGACCTAGGGTTACCCAGGGAGATGAGACCTAGGGCTACCCAGGGAGATGGTGACCTGGGGGTTGCAGGAGATGAGACTGAGGGTTGCAAGGGAGATGAGACCTAGGGTTGCCCAGGAGATGAGACCTATGGTTACCCAGGGAGATGAGACCTAGGGTTACCCAGGAGATGAGACCTAGGGTTACCCAGAGAGATGATACGAGACCTAGGGTTACCCAGGGAGATGAGACCCAGGTTACCCAGGAGATGATATGAGACCTAGGGTTACCCAGGGAGATGAGACCTAGGGTTGCAGGGAGATGAGACCTAGGGTTACCCAGGAGATGAGACCTGGTTACCCAGGGAGATGAGACCTAGGGTTACCCAGGAGATGAGACCTATGGTTACCCAGGGAGATGAGACCTATGGTTACCCAGGGAGATGAGACCTTGGGTTACCCAGAGAGATGATGCGAGACCTAGGGTTACCCAGGGAGATGAGACCTAGGTTGCAGAGAGATGATATGAGACCTAGGGTTACCCGGGGAGATGAGACCTAGGGGTTACCCAGGAGATGAGACCTAGGGTTACCCAGAGATGAGACCTGGGTTACCCAGAGAGATGATATGAGACCTAGGGTTACCCAGAGAGACGATATGAGACCTAGGGTTGCAGGGAGATGAGACCTAGGGTTACCCAGAGATGAGATGAGACCTAGGGTTACCCAGAGATGATATGAGACCTAAAATTTTTAGGAGATGAGACCTAGGGTTACCCAGGAGATGAGACCTAGGGTTGCAGGAGATGAGACCTAGGGTTACCCAGGAGAGATGATATGAGACCTTGGGTTTGCAGGAGATGACCGGTGCAGGAATGGAGACCTAGGGTTACCCAGGGTGATACGAGACCTAGGGTTACCCAGGGAGATGAGACCTTGGGTTACCCAGAGAGATGATACGAGACCTTGGGTTACCCAGAGATGATACGAGACCTTGGTTACCCAGAGATGATATGAGACCTAGGGTTGCCTTAGGGAGACATGAGACCTGGGTTACCTAGGGAGATGAGACCTAGGGTTTGCAGGGAGATGAGACCTAGAATTGCAGGAGATGAGACCTAGGCTACCCAGGGAGATGAGACCTAGGGTTGCAGAGAGATGAGACCTAGGGTTTGCAGGGAGATAGACCTAGGGTTACCCAGGGTGATGAGACCTAGGTTACCCAGATGAGACCTTGGGTTGCAGGGAGATGAGACCTTGGGTTACCCAGAGAGATGAGACCTTGGAATTTACCCAGAGATGATATGAGACCTAGGTTACCCAGGAGATGAGACCTAAGGGTGCAGGAGAAATGAGACCTAGGGTTACCCAGGGGAGATGAGACCTAGAATTTTTAGGGAGATGAGACCTAGGTTACCCAGGAGGATGATGAGACCTTGGGTTGCAGGAGATGAGACATTGGATTTGCAGAGAGATGATATGAGACCTAGGGTTACCCAGGGAGATGAGACCCAGTTACCCAGGGATGATGAGACCTAGGGTTACCCAGGGAGATGAGACCTAGGGTTACCCAGGGAGATGAGACCTAGGGTTACCCAGGGAGATGAGACCTAGGGTTACCCAGAGAGATGAGACCTAGGTTACCCAGGGAGAATTGTCCGGGTTTGACCGGGGTGATGAGACCTAGGGTTACCCAGAGATGATGAGACCCAGGGGTTACCCAGGGAGAAGTTGTCCGGGTTTGACCGGGGAGATGAGACCTAGGGTTACCCAGAGAGATGAGACCTAGGTTACCCAGGGAGAAGTTGTCCGGGTTTGACCGGGGAGATGAGACCTAGGGTTACCTAGAGGAGAGACCTAGGTCCAGAAGTTGTCCGGGGGGTGAGACCGGAGAGATGAGACCTAGGGTTACCCAGGGAGCAGTTGTCCGGGGTTTGACCGGAGAGATGAGACCTAGGGTTACCCAGGGAGCAGTTGTCCGGGTTTGACCTGGGTAGGCCGCCATTGTAAATAAGAGTTTGTTTTTGAAACTGACTTGCCTTGTTAAATAAAGGTTCAATAAATGTTTTTATTAAATACCCAGGAAGATGCTGGGAGTGGATAGAACAGGGTTCAACCATGATTGTTGTTGTTCTCCAAACTAATGGAACAAAATCCACATCTGATCAACTGGTCCTGTATCTCATATCTCTAATCCCAAATCTCTTTGATCAGTGAAATAAAAAATAAAAAAAATTGTGCCTGACTAGAAAGTGTAGCATACAAAATGTAGCATAGAACGTGTAGCATAGAAAGGGTGACATACAAAATGTAGCATAGAACGTGTAGCATAGAGCGTGTAGCATAGAACGTGTAGCATACAAATATGCAGCATAGAACGCAGCATAGAACGTGTAGATAGAACGTGGGTTATGACATAGAACGTGTAGCATAGAACGTGTAGTATATAGATCGATTTGCCCGTATACAGTATGCTAAATGGTCAGTATATGATGGGTTAGGAAACGTAGGCTGATAAATGGTCAGATATGATCAGACTGAAAAAGAGCATACAGATCATATATATATATCTATCTGCTCACGTGATGTGTTAGGAAACATGGAGGTGGTGGAGGCCATTGTTCCAGTTGTTGTTGTGCAATTTAAGATGGGTTTATCTTTATGGCGCAGGGCGTGTTGGAGGGTAAGTTTATAAAGAGGTTGTGTAACGCAGCAGAGAAAGCCAACGCTTCCAATTCTCTGTCAAGGTTCAGTGAACGAGAGAGAGAGAGAGGGACAGAGAGAGGGACAGAGAGAGAGGGACAGAGAGGGACAGAGAGAGGGACAGACAGAGAGAGAGGGGGACAGACAGAGAGAGGGACAGACAGAGAGAGAGAGGGACAGACAGAGAGAGGGATAGGAGGGATAGAAGAGAGAGAGAGACAGAGAGGGACAGAGAGAGGGACAGAGAGAGAGAGAGACAGAGAGAGAGAGGGACAGAGGACAGAGAGAGAGAGAGAGGGACAGAGAGGGGCGAGAGGGACAGAGGGACGGAGGAGAGAGAGCGAGAGGGACAGAGAGGACAGAGAGGGGACAGAGAGAGAGAGGGCCGAGAGGGACAGAAGGGACAGAGAGCGAGACAGAGAGAGAGGGACAGAGAGAGAGAGAGGGAGAGAGGGACAGAGAGAGCGAGAGGGACAGAGAGAGAGAGACAGAGGGAGACACAGAGAGAGAGGGACAGAGAGAGGACAGAGAGCGAGGACAGAGGAGCGAGGGACAGGACAGGGAAGGGACAGAGAGCGACAGAGAGCGAGAGAGAGAGAGAGAGAGAGAGAGAGAGAGAGAGAGAGACTGGTTGCCACAAGAAAAGGACAACCAGTGAAGAACAAACACCATTTAAATACAACCCATATTTATGCTTATTTATTTCCTGCATAGCAAGTACTTTAACTATTTGTACATTGTTACAACACTGTATATTTATATATACATTTATATAGTATATATTAGATAAAGTATATATAGTATATATTATATAAAGTATATATTATATATATTATATAAAGTATATATTATATATATTATATATATATTATATATTATATATATATATATAAAGTATATATTATAAATATTAAATAAAGTATATATTATATATATTATATAAAGTATATATTATATATATATATTATATATATATATAAATATATATATATATATATATATATATTTATATATATATATATATATATATATTATATAAAGTATATATTATATATATTAAATAAAGTATATATATATATATATATATATATAAAGTATATATTATATATAAATATATATATATATATATATTAAATATATATATATTATATATATATATTATATATATTAAATAAAGTATATATTATATATATTAAATAAAGTATATATTATATATATTAAATAAAGTATATATATATATATTAAATAAAGTATATATATATATATATTATATAAAGTATATATATATATATATTAAATAATATATATATTATATATATTAAATAAAGTATATATTATATATATTAAATAAAGTATATATTATATATATTAAATAAAGTATATATATATATATATATTAAATAAAGTATATATTATATATATTAAATAAAGTATATATTATATATATTAAATAAAGTATATATTATATATATATAAATATATATTATATATATTACATAAAGTATATATTATATATATTAAATAAAGTATATATTATATATAGTATACATTATATAAAGTCGTCGGAAAGTATTCAGACCCTTGACTTTAACATTTTGAGGAAGTTGCAGCCCTATTTTAAAATGGATTAAATAGGATTTTTTCCTCCTCATCAATCTGCCTGCACACAATTGCCGTAATGACAAAGCAAAAAACAGGATTTTATAAATGTTTGATAATTTATAAAAAAAATATAGAAAAAAATGATATCACATTACATAAGTATTCAGACCCTTTACTCAGTACTTGGTTGAAGCACCTTTGCCAGTGATAAGAGCCTCAAGTCTTCTTGGGTATGACCTTTACAAGCTTGGCACGCACCTGTATTTGGGGAGTTTCTCCCATTCTTCTCTGCAGATCCTCTCAAGCTCTGGGTCAGGTTAGATGGAGAGAGTGTTGCTGCACAGCTATTTTCAGGTCTCTCCGGAGATGTTCCAATCTGGTTCAAGTCTGGGCCACTCAAGGACATTCAGAGAATTGTCCTGAAGCCCTTCCTGTCTTGGCTGTGTGTTTAGGTTCGTTGTCCTGTTGGAAGGTGAACCTTCACCCCAGTCTGAGGTCCTGAGGGATCTGGAGCAGGTTTCATCCAAGGGATCTCTGTACTTTGCCCGTTCATCTTTGCCTCGATCCTGACTAGTCTCCCAGTCACTTCCACTGAAAAACATCCCCACAGCATGATGCCACCACCATGCTTCACCGTAGGGATAGTGCAGGTTTCCTCCAGATGTGACGCCGGCATTCAGACAAAGTGTTCAATCTTAGTTTCATCAGACCACAGAATCATGTTTCTCAAGGTCTGAGAGTCTTTAGGTGCCTTTTGGCAAACTCCAAGCAGGCTTGGAGTCATGTGCCTTATACTGAGGAGTGGCTTCCCGTCTGGCCACTGTATAGCAGAGCTGATTGGTGGAGGCTGCAGAGATGGTTTTCCTTCTGGAAGGTTCTGCCATCTCCACAGAGGAACTCTAGAGCTCTGTCAGAGTGACCATCGGGTTCTGGTCACCTCCCCGACCAAGGCCCGTTCTCCCACGCATTGCTCAGTTTGTCTGGGCAGCCAGCTCTAGGGAAGAGTATTGTGGTTCCAAACTTCTTCCATTTAAGAATGACGGAGGCCACTGTGTTCTTGGGGACCTTCAATGCTGCAGACATTTTTGGTACCCTTCCCCAGAACTGTGCCTTGACAGAATCCTGTCTTGGAGCTCTATGGACAATTCCTTCGACCTCCATGGCTTGGTTTTGCTTTGAAATGCACTGTCAAATGTGGGACCTTATATAGACAGGTGTGTGCCTTTCCAAATCATCCAATCAATTGAATTTACCTCAGGTGGGATACCAATCAAATTGTAGAAACATCTCAAGGATGATAAATGGAAACAGGATGCACCTGAGCTCAATGTCGAGTCTCACAGCAAAGGGTCTGAATACTTATGTAAATAAGGTGTTTCTGTTTTTATTTTTTTAATACATTTGCAAAAAATTCTAAATTCTAAAAAAACAGTTTTTGCTTTGTCATTATGGGGTATTGTGTGAAGATTGCTGAGGCTGTAACGTTACAACATTTGGAAAAAGTCAAGGGGTATGAAAGCACTGTACCTTTAAATATGTCTTGGCTGAAAATAGGCAAGACATCTTTTCAATAATCCACAATCTCTCTGCCTACAATCGTTTTCCATGGTAGAAAATCTGATTATGATACCTGGTCTGTATTGAAGAAGCAGTCTGTTGCAATACTCGTGCTTTTTCATTGTCTTTGCTTATTTATAAACTGCTGTGAAATATATTTTGTACCTCAAAATATTGTATTTTCAGCTGTTTGAAGCTGGTGTACAAAACCAAAAGTAAAATACGCAAATACG
>NC_088243.1:889538-895191 GCF_036934945.1 Oncorhynchus masou masou
TCTATTTATCCCTGTGTTTCCTGTCTCTCTGTGCCAGTGTATTTATCCCTGTGTTTCCTGTCTCTCTGTGCCAGTGTATTTATCCCTGTGATTCCTGTCTCTCTGTGCCAGTGTATTTATCCCTGTGATCCTGTCTCTGTACCAGTGTATTTATCCCTGTGTTTCCTGTCTCTCTGTACCAGTGTATTTATCCCTGTGTTTCCTGTCTCTGTGCCAGTGTATTTATCCCTGTGTTTCCTGTCTCTCTGTACCAGTGTATTTATCCCTGTGTTTCCTGTCTCTGTGCCAGTGTATTTATCCCTGTGTTTCCTGTCTCTCTGTACCAGTGTATTTATCCCTGTGTTTCCTGTCTCTCTGTACCAGTGTATTTATCCCTGTGTTTCCTGTCTCTCTGTACCAGTGTATTTATCCCTGTGTTTCCTGTCTCTCTGTACCAGTGTATTTATCCCTGTGTTTCCTGTCTCTCTGTACCAGTGTATTTATCCCTGTGTTTCCTGTCTCTCTGTGCCAGTGTATTTATCCCTGTGTTTCCTGTCTCTCTGTACCAGTGTATTTATCCCTGTGTTTCCTGTCTCTCTGTACCAGTGTATTTATCCCTGTGTTTCCTGTCTCTCTGTACCAGTGTATTTATCCCTGTGTTTCTGTCTCTCTGTACCAGTGTATTTATCCCTGTGTTTCCTGTCTCTCTGTGCCAGATTGTCTTGTATGTCCAAGTCAACCAGCAGTTTTTCCCTTTTTCCTGCTTTGTATTTTCTCCTTTTTCTCGTCCTCCCGGTTTTTGACCCTTGCCGGTTTCTGGATGACTGCCTGACCATTCTGCCTGCCCTGACCTCGAGCCTGTCTGCCACTCTGTACCTCCTCGTCTATGTACTGGTTTTTCCTGTCCACAACCATTCTCTTGTGTATTCCGACCATTCTCTTGCCTATTCCGACCATTCTCTTGTGTATTCTGGCCATTCACTTGTGTATTCCGACCATTCTCTTGCCTATTCCGACCATTCTCTTGTGTATTCTGGCCATTCTCTTGTGTATTCTGACCATTCTCCTGCCTATTCCCACCATTCTCTTGTGTATTCTGGCTATTCTCTTCTGTATTCTGGCAATTCTCTTGCCTATTCTGGCCATTCTCTTTCCTATTCTGGCCGTTCTCTAGCCTATTCTGACCATTCTCTTGTGTATTCTGGCCATTCTCTTGCCTATTCTAACCATTCTCTTGTGTATTCTGGCCATTCTCTTGTGTATTCTGGCAATTCTCTTGCCTATTCTGGCCATTCTCTTGTGTATTCTGACCATTCTCTTGCCTATTCTGACCATTCTCTTGTGTATTCTGGCCATTCTCTTGTGTATTCTGGCAATTCTCTTGCCTATTCTGGCCATTCTCTTGTGTATTCTGGCCATTCTCTTGTGTATTCTGGCAATTCTCTTGCCTATTCTGGCCATTCTCGTGTGTATTCTGGCCATTCTCTTGCCTATTCTGACCATTCTCTTGTGTATTCTGACCATTCTCTTGTGTATTCTGACCATTCTCTTGTGTATTCTGACCATTCTCTTGTGTATTCTGACCATTCTCTTGTGTATTCTGACCATTCTCTTGCCTATTGGATTAATTAAACATCTTAACTCCAACCTTCTGCCTCCTGTGTCTGCATTTGGGTCTCGCTTAGTGTCATGATACATTGATAGTTTATTTGGCCACTCTAGGCACTTACCAAAGTAATTTTTTATTTAACTTAACATAGACTGCAGTCAACCTTTTTGGTAATTCGTATCAGTTTCCATCTCTGTACAAAGGCATTGACTTCAAGCTATGGAAGATGGCAACATATTTAATAATAATAATTGAATGGACCTATGTGGCACTATTCCAGACATCGAAAGCTCTTTACAGTGTAAGGGGTAACTCACTACCCAAACCCCGCTCTATACAGGGGACACTCACCCCCCTAACAACACTCTATACAGGGGAAACTCACCCCCCTAACAACACTCTATACAGGGGTAACTCACCACCCTAACTCAGCTCTATAGCAGGGGAAATTACCCCGCTAATCTCACTTTAACCCTGGGGTAACTCACCACCCTAACACCACTCTATACAGGGGTAACTCACACCCCTAACACCACTCTATACAGGGGTAACTCACCACCCTAACACCACTCTATACAGGGGTAACACCACCCTAACACCACTCTATACAGGGGTAACTCACCCCCCTAACACCACTCTATACAGGGGTAACTCACCCCCCTAACACCACTCTATACAGGGGTAACTCACCCCCCTAACACCACTCTATACAGGGGTAACTCACCACCCTAACACCACTCTATACAGGGGTAACTCACCACCCTAACTCAGCTCTATAGCAGGGGAACTTACCCCGCTAATCTCACTCTATACCTGGGGTAACTCACCACTCTATACAGGGGAACTTACCCCGCTAATCTCACTTTAACCCTGGGGTAACTCACCCCCCTAACACCACTCTATACAGGGGTAACTCACCACCCTAACTCAGCTCTATAGCAGGGGAACTTACCCCGCTAATCTCACTTTAACCCTGGGGTAACTCACCCCCCTAACACCACTCTATACAGGGGTAACTCACCACCCTAACTCAGCTCTATAGCAGGGGAATTTACCCCGCTAATCTCACTCTATACCTGGGGTAACTCACCCCCCTAACACCACTCTATACAGGGGTAACTCACCACCCTAACTCAGCTCTATAGCAGGGGAACTCACCACCCTAACCCCACTCTATACCTGGGGTAACTCACCCCCCTAACCCCACTCTATACCTGGGGTAACTCACCCCTAACACCACTCTATACAGGGGTAACTCACCACCCTAACTCAGCTCTATAGCAGGGAACTTACCCCGCTAATCTCACTTTAACCCTGGGGTAACTCACCCCCCCTAACACCACTCTATACAGGGGTAACTCACCACCCTAACTCAGCTCTATAGCAGGGGAACTTACCCCGCTAATCTCACTTTAACCCTGGGGTAACTCACCCCCCTAACACCACTCTATACAGGGGTAACTCACCACCCTAACAACACTTTATACAGGGGAAATTCACCACCCTAACACCACTCTATACAGGGGAAACTCACTGCCCTAACACCACTCTACACAGGGGTAACACCACCCTAACCCCACTCCATACAGGGGAAACTCACCACCCTAACCCCACTCTATACAGGGGAAACTCACTGCCCTAACCCCACTCTATACAGGGGTAACATCACCCTAACCCCACTCTATACAGGGGAAACTCACTGCCCTAACCCCACTCTATACAGGGGTAACACCACCCTAACCCCACTATATACAGGGGAAACTCACCACCCTAACCCCACTATATACAGGGGAAACTCACCACCCTAACCCCACTCTATACAGGGGAAACTCACTGCCCTAACCCCACTCTATACAGGGGAAACTCACTACCCTAACCCCACTCTATACAGGGGAAACTCACTACCCTAACCCCACTCTATACAGGGAAACTCACTACCCTAACCCCACTCTATACAGGGGAAACTCACTACCCTAACCCCACTCTATACAGGGGAAACTCACTACCCTAACCCCACTCTATACAGGGGAAACTCACTACCCTAACCCCACTCTATACAGGGGAAACTCACTACCCTAACCCCACTATATACAGGGGAAACTCACTACCCTAACCCCACTCTATACAGGGGAAACTCACTACCCTAACCCCACTCTATACAGGGGAAACTCACTACCCTAACCCCACTCTATACAGGGGAAACTCACTACCCTAACCCCACTCTATACAGGGGGAAACTCACTACCCTAACCCCACTCTATACAGGGAAACTCACTACCCTAACCCCACTCTATACAGGGGAAACTCACTACCCTAACCCCACTCTATACAGGGGAAACTCACTACCCTAACCCACTCTATACAGGGAAACTCACTACCCTAACCCCACTATATACAGGGGAAACTCACTACCCTAACCCCACCTATACAGGGAAACTCACTGCCCTAACCCCACTCTATACAGGGGAAACTCACTACCCTAACCCCACTCTATACAGGGGAAACTCACTGCCCTAACCCCACTCTATACAGGGGAAACTCACTACCCTAACCCCACTATATACAGGGGAAACTCACTACCCTAACCCCACTCTATACAGGGGAAACTCACTACCCTAACACCACTATATACAGGGGAAACACCACCCTAACACCACTCTATACAGGGGAAACTCACTACCCTAACACCACTATATACAGGGGAAACACCACCCTAACACCACTCTATACAGGGGAAACTCACTGCCCTAACACCACTCTATACAGGGGAAACTCACTACCCTAACCCCACTCTATACAGGGGAAACTCACTGCCCTAACCCCACTCTATACAGGGGAAACTCACTACCCTAACCCCACTCTATACAGGGGAAACTCACTACCCTAACCCCACTCTATACAGGGGAAACTCACTACCCTAACCCCACTATATACAGGGGAAACTCACTACCCTAACCCCACTATATACAGGGGAAACTCACTACCCTAACCCCACTATATACAGGGGAAACTCACTGCCCTAACCCCACTCTATACAGGGGAAACTCACCACCCTAACCCCACTTTATACAGGGAAACTCACTACCCTAACTCCCACTCTATACAGTGGAAACTCACTGCCCTAACCCCACTCTATACAGGGGAAACTCACTACCCTAACCCCACTATATACAGGAAACTCACTACCCTAACCCCACTCTATACAGGGGAAACTCACTACCCTAACCCCACTATATACAGGGGAAACTCACTACCCTAACCCCACTATATACAGGGGAAACTCACTACCCTAACCCCACTCTATACAGGGGAAACTCACTACCCTAACCCCACTCTATACAGGGGAAACTCACTAACCCTACAGGGGAAACCCCACTCTATACAGGGGAAACTCACTACCCTAACCCCACTCTATACAGGGAAACTCACTGCACTAACCCCCACTCTATACAGGGAATCTCACTACCCTAACCCCACTATATACAGGGAAACTCACTACCCTAACCCCACTCTATACAGGGGAAACTCACCACCCACTACCCAGGGAAACCCCCACTATATACAGGGAAACTCACTACCCTAACCCCACTCTATACAGGAAACTCACTACCCTAACCCCACTCTATACAGGGGAACTCTACTGCCCTAACCCCACTCTACATAGGAAACTACTACTCCTAACCCCACTATATACAGGGAAACTCACTACCCTAACCCCACTCTATACAGGGAAACTCACTACCCTAACCCCACTATATACAGGGAAACTCACTACCCTAACCCCACTATATACAGGGAAACTCACTACCCTAACCCCACTATATACAGGGGAAACTCACCACCCTAACCCCACTCTATACAGGGAAACTCACTACCCTAACCCCACTCTATACAGGGAAACTCACTGCCCTAACCCCACTCTATACAGGGAACTCACTACCCTAACCCCACTATACAGGAAACTCACTACCCTAACCCCACTCTATACAGGAAACTCACTACCCTAACCCCACTATATACAGGAAACTCACTACCCTAACCCCACTATATACAGAAACTGCTACC